>NW_027430227.1:0-12600 GCF_044706935.1 Curcuma longa | reverse complement strand
TTTGACATGATGACTCATTCTCGAGAATAAGCGAATTCCGTACTGTAGAATGCCTTCATCTCCGTCGTTCTAAGCACGAGGGATTATGGCCAGCACCAATGCTAAACAGTGGCGAGCAAGCTCAGCCTAAAGCTCCTCATCGACACGACCGCAATGACAACTATTCATCCTCCTCTCGTTGCCTCTTGGCTTCGTCACTAAGCGAACTCAAATACTCTCATCTCCGTTGTTCTAAGCACGAGGGATAATGGCCAGCACCAATGCTAAAACAGTACTAGCGATCAAGCTCAACGTAAAGCTGCTCATCGACACGACCGGGCAAAAAGCCTCTTTACGGCAAGTGGCAAGGAGTTAGTGGAGCCTCTTGTCGTTCCTCTTGGCTTCGTCCTTAAGCGAAGACTCCACTATAAAATGCTCTCATCTCCGTCGTTCTAAGCACGAGGGATTATGGCCAAGCCCAATGCTAAAACAGTAGTGAGCAAGCTCAGCCTAAAGCTCCTCATCGACACGACCGCACAAAACGTCCTGTTTGCGGAAGCTGGCAAGGAGGTAGTGGACTTCCTATTCAGCCTCCTCTCGTTGCCTCTTGGCTCCGTCGTGAAGCTCCTTTCCAAGGACCGCATGGCAGGCTCCATTGGCAATCTGTACAAAAGCATCCAGGAACTCAACGACTCATACCTTCAAAACAACGAAGGAAAATCCACCCTCCTCAATCCAATTCGCTCCATCTCTCCCTCCCTGCTCCTCCCGGGACCCTCCTCCTCCTCCTCCTCCTCTAAGAACGTTTACTTCCGGTGCAAAGGCAAGTTACACTAGCTGCGATGGGTATGTTTCCAAGGTGAATGGAGTGCTCTGCCCCAAGCTGCAAGAATAGGATGACTAAACAAATGACATATGTGGAAGGTGATGAGAGGGAGAACTATGTGGAGCCAAATGCAGGATTTGTGAAGGGCGTTGTGACGTATACCATCATGGACGATCTGACTGTGACGCCTATGTCCAGTATCTCTAGCATTACCCTTCTAAGTAAGTTTAACGTCAAGAGTTTGAATGCACTTGTCGAGAAGGATGTGACATTAGGCTTCAACGAGGTAATGTTGTTTATTCTTTGTTAATCAATCTCTATTTCTTGGGGAAGAAAATAATCACACATGCTATACGTGATTTGGAGTGTCAGGCTCTGGAGGTGTTGGAGATCTCCTTGCGATCGAAGAAGGTCCTCACCAGCGTGTTTCTTGGCAAGAAGTAACCTCATCTCCATGTGATATTGCATTTTGCTGTTCGAGGAAGACAGTTATGGAATCTGCATTTTGGGGGTTTATTTTGGCATGCAGCGCATGACAGTGTTAGGGATTTACAAATACTAGACTATGATGTTTACTATGATCTAATAATGCTATTAATTAAAGTAGATGATCAGGGATAAAGATTTTGCATCCGACTGTTTCATCAACTTGAAGAAGCTAATCGATATTTTGGTTCTACGCTTGAGCTTCCTTTTTTTCTTTAGGTGAAGTATTCGGAATTGACACTTGTTGGACATGAGATTGTTTGAAATTTCTAGAAGTAAGAAATGGCAGCAAATAAACCACTATAAAACATTTGCAATAGCCAATGGTTCTGTGTTTGTAGCTTACAGATTGTCTAGATCGTATACAACTATCCGGTCTGAAATCCTGGAGCAACGGGCTAATTATCCGTTGACCCAGTTTAATTTAATGTTCCAGACTTGTAATTGGATAAGTATACAACTTAATAAGTTTATGTTTTTTTTTTTTTTTCATATTTAGAATATGAAGAAGTAAAAAAATTGATTCATTTTTTATTTTAAAATTTAAAAATCGATTCATTTTTTATTTTAAAAATTTAAAAATTGATTAAATTAATTTTTTATTATTAAATACTTTTAAAAGTAAAAAAAATTAAGATTTTAAAATTTTTTATTAAATTGAATAAGTTTTTATTGAAAGTTTTAATATTTTTTAAAAATCGAGTAACTTGGTCGATAATCAATCGATTCCATTGGCTTAAGAAAAAAATTTGATTTGTTCATTTTTTGTTCGATTTTGGATAGTTCGATTGTCAATTTTGATTCTAACTGAATCATATAACATGGAACTTGAAATACACAAGTCTGGTTTATCATCATTTTTTTTAAAATACACAAGTTGGTAGTAGAAAGCCTTATATTCAGTTCTCTGAGCATTTACTACAAGAATTAAAACCGTGCCTATAAATATATTTCTTTCCATATTATTATGACTTTGCAATTTTATATGTTTACTATGCATTGGTGCTTCATTAAATCATCAATTGCAATGAATCTTAAGATGAGTTTCAAATATCATATATTGAATATGGAGAAGTTATCATCAAATTAAAGAATGATGACACGATGAATATGGTCAGTGATTGACATGATCTGTAAGATCTATTATATTATAAATTGTATGGAGGATTATTTATTTAACAGTAGTTGAGTTCATAAATAATATGCCAAGATTGAGCATGCTGGTCGTGGCCCAAATTGATACATTGGTTATATTCATAATCATAGAAGTCAACTTAGTTAAGATAGTTGTAATAGACGGGCAAACATGCTAAGAAGCACGGTTGGGGGCTAAAAAATATCGTCATACGATTCTGCCATCGAGCACGGTTGTGCCACTGGGCCCAAACTGGGTTGAACCGCCCACACTGGGCCCAAACAAAGCTCCGACCATGTGCCCAAGAGACCTGTTTTCTCACCGATTCTATGCCCACCACGTAGAAAATTACCATTCATCTAGGCATCATCTTGACCACCCGTGTAGCTAACATTTCCATGTGTTTGATTTTTGATACTTAATGAGTCAACGCCATAAGCCATGGTAAAAAAAAATCACCAATTCAATTGATAATAAATGATTAAATTGGTGGATTTTGAGAAACGCAATCAATTGAGTACAATAATGAACTTGAATTGTTAGATCATTGATAATCAAATTTAATCAATGAAAATTCATGTGGTCGAAAACCACTTGGAGATCAAATTCAAACAATAAAAACATTAAGATCAACATAAATTGAACGATAAAAAATAATATATGGAAGAGAAGCTTTTTGCTACTTAGTGAAAATTTTGTAGCGAAATTTGAGATCTAATGTCATCGATCAAACATTTTATACTCACCATAAGATGAACGACGCGAACTGAGTTTCAGACCTTTCGACACCTAGTATAATTAGCGGTGGCGCTACCGATGAGGTGGACACCTCAACCCAAAGGGATTCAAGTCGGATCTCTAGTTGAATCTTGGAGTACATGAGGATGCCGCCCTCGA
The DNA here is from genome assembly GCF_044706935.1 of Curcuma longa. Taxonomy (NCBI): domain Eukaryota; kingdom Viridiplantae; phylum Streptophyta; class Magnoliopsida; order Zingiberales; family Zingiberaceae; genus Curcuma; species Curcuma longa. The sequence goes on along the minus strand of NW_027430227.1, from coordinate 9,277 downwards.
GTGAGAACATTGGTACCTCCATCTCTTCCTATGTTGGTCCACTTGCAAAGTTGTAAATTTAAACACAACATTAATATTTTCGATATCATTTTTAGTTTTACAAATAAAAAAATTATTAATGTCATTATATTTATATATTAATTAATTAAACATATTAATCTTATTAACTAATTTAATTTTTTATCATAAATCCAAACTTCATGTTCATCTCCTTCACTCTCTGCGGCAAGTAAGGAATTACACGACCTAGTCGTGTCTGAGTCTGAGGGCATGAGCACGTCCATGGCATGAGACATGCCTAGGGGCATGGCCTGATCGTGTCCAAGCTTGAGGGCACTGACGTCCCTAGTGCTAGAGGCGTCGGGTAATTCAAGATTTTTGATAAGACTTAATATATATTTTTGGTCCAAAATACTATATACACTACCAAAAAAAATTATCATATACCCACAGTAAATTTTAGTTACACATATATTTAAAAAAATGATAAATCCTGGTTAGTCCCATTGACTATCTCTGGGGGTGACCGGTCCGGTCCCACGGAAGTTTCCCATCAGCCACCAGGGTAAATCGGGAAGTACATGCAGCGGACAATCCAGCATCCTTTGATTGCGCTCGCCATTTGAAAAAAAATTTCTACAAATACGTCGTAGCTAGGGATCGAACCACAGGTGTCTAGGTGACAACTTGGATGTCTTACCGCGACACCATTGCCCTGGGGACAGAACAATTACAGTAAAGTTATGCATATATAAACTGTAGGTTAAGGTAACATATAACCACAGATATGTGACATCGTCACTATAAGTTATAGGGACAGATATCAATACTGTGACTATTGGATATCTATAACTACACTTATATTTTACTGTTACTATAACTTTTGTTTACTATGGATATAAATAGCATATACCTATATTTATAATTTATTGTCACTATACGTTTCACTGTTATTATAAATAATTTTTAATTATATTTATCAAAATAAATTATTTTAAATATTAAAGTATCATATTAAATTATTTATGATGATAAATAATATTACATATAATTTATTTTAAAAACAAATATTAAAAATTAATTTTAAATTTATATGAGTGATAGATTTGTTACGGAAATATAAATGTTTTTAAAAATATAATATCTAAAAAGAATTTAAGATGAAATATACAACTAATTTAAAATAATATTTCATATAAATTTATTTTAAAAATAAATATTAAAAAACAAATATTTTATTTTCCCCACCTATTAACTCTAATCAATTTATCCTGATACTTTTCCCTTCAAATCCCGCTCCTAATCTTATTCTGTTTCGTAACGAGGTTGCGCACCTTGCTTGGTGGCAAAGACACCTGAGCCACCTCTCACGGCGACAAGGATGCCTGCGACCACTTCAAAGCCGCCATTGGTAAGCCTCCAATGCTCAACATCGTCACCTTCACCAAGATCGAAAGTGACCAAATCAAGGTTTTTTCTTTCCCCAAATCACATTACAGAATCAAAGCTTTTAAATCCTCCTCTCTTTCTCACTAATTCGTTTTAAAATCCTCATCTCTTTTTCACTGATTCACAATGGTTGCAGTGCTTGAGAAGAGGTTAAGATCTAACGTTTTGTTCTTATTGCATAGGGTTTCTTTTCAACTGTCAAAGATGAGGCAATCTGATCACATTATTCCAAATGGTTAACTGTGTAGTGTAGCAATGAGCATATGCAATTGTAGTATCAAAAAAGGTGTTCACTTAAAATTCATCTAAGTCTAGATTTTCTGAGTTCCAAATGCATTAGTTACAAACTAATTTTGGAATAATGTACCTTAATTTTGTTTGAGTAGAATTATATTGGTTCTTGCTTTATTTGTTTCTTCATGTATAAGTTCTCAAATGACATTACCTACTACAAAGAAAGCCCATCTTATTCATACATCTTCAATTTGAGACAATTTAAGATAGATGTTAATATTCAATTTGAGATTTAGAAGCTCTACCAGGAGGTGGAAGAATATGCAAAACAATTCTGTACTCTTGGATTTGAGAAGGAAACAATGAAATACAAAGACAAAGGGAAGAATATGCAAAACAATTCCCTACTCTTGGTTACGCTCACTATACTACTGTGCCTATGGTTGATTATATAATATTTTAATTTTAGTTTAGAATATTAATGGTAAGATACTGCACGTCTAGAACTTTTTCTTTAGAAGTGAATGTTTTCTTTTGTATGTTTAGTAGGTTTAGATACAATTTTCAAGATTGTGCAAATTTATGTAGGAATTTTCCTTATGTTCTTTTGAAATACCAAAGATTTTTTTTGCTGCAAATATTCTAAGGTATAAATAAGATGGAATAAGAAATTAGCCAATAATTTTACAAAGTTGGCAATCTCTTCTACGACTATTTGTTTTTTATTCACTAAAATGAATGTATATGGACATCTTTGAGCTCCTACTCTGTATTCTGTGAAGAACAAGCTAAGTTATTAAAAGGTGGTAGGCGGTCAATGTTTTGCCAATTTGGATTTCTCCATTATTCAGAGTTCCTTCAACTGAGCTTATGCATTCACAAATTGGACTAAACCAACTTATTTTTCTTGTGCAGGTTGGCACACATTTTTGGATATCATTCATTCCTCTTATTGTAAGTATTTCTTTCACATAACTTTTAGTTTATGTACATTTGTCATAGCCCATGGTTGGCATCTTAGATCCATTTGAAAACATTTTCCACATTTTTTAGTCTCAAAATAAGACATCAATGGGAAAAAAACTTCCTAGTCCTTGGAAAATATTTTAAACATACATATTTTACATGAAACAAATGGACCCTTGGTGAGAGCCATTCGTACATGACCAGTAGTTGAGTGCCAGGAGACTTGCTGTTCCTTAGCACCTAGTAATCTTAACTTGTTTTTATACTTTAGCAGCTTCTGCTTGCTATCGATTGGCACTAAACTGGAGCATGTAATTACCTAGTTGGCCCATGATGTTGCTGAAAAACATTATGCAATTCAAGGAGATTTGGTTGTTAAACCCTCCAACGATCACTTTTAGTTCCACCAACCATGAATTGTCCTGTACTTGATACACTTCATCCTGTTTCAAAATGCCTTTGAAATCACATTTTTCTTCTGGATCTTTGGAAGCAACCTATAACAGTCCATTTCAAGCATCGTAAAGACGGGAAACTAACATATTGATGTTGTCATGCAGACCACGTATGGTTTTGATTGATGCATCATGGATCATTTTGGTTTTATAGTCCCCAGACTTATAATGGGGTAGGTTGAATTATCTATCTACCTTTTTTGATTCACACATGATTGCTCTTGTTTTTTGCTCTAAATCCAAATGGTTTTTTTCATGTAGGGTCATCATTCAACTTCTCTGCAGTTACATTACACTGCCTCTCTATGCTATTGTCACCCAGATACAACGATACACTTGAAACCCCCCCTTAATCTAGTACTAGTAGATTGTTAACAGCAATGTAACTAACTGACTTTTTTTGTGTTAAAGATGGGGAGTTACTTCAAAAAAGCTATTTTCTATAAGCATGTGCAAGAGGGGCTTCTAGGTTGGGTGCAGAAGGTAAAGAAGTACAAGGCTGGAAAGCCGGGCAATAGTCTCACCAAAACAAATAAAAGTGAGGATGAATCTTCGAGGCTGATCGAGATGTAAAGTCAGGATGGACAGAGAAGCGAAGGTGCTCATTTTGTTGATTGTTGGTGATTCATGTTTATCATGTTTTGGAATTGTATTTTGTATGCACCATATATATGTACTTTATGGGAGCATAACATGTACTTTTTTAGATTTTCATGATTTCGTTTGTTTGTAATATTGATACCTATTACTTTAGGACTTGATTTACATTTAATAATATTGGAGTCTTTTTTAAGATGATTATTATTCTTATGTAAATTTAAATATATAAATTGAATTTTAAATTTTAAATACAAAATGTTGGGACCGAGACGTTTGCTAGAGGAGTGTGAATAGCGATTTCTCGATCTTTCTCTACAAGATAGTTAGCGGAAGCAAAATACAATATAAAAAAAAAAGAACAATCACTAACCCGTTCGATTTACTTGGTATTCACCTCAACGAAGTGACTAATCCAAGGATCCACACACCGCGAGCACCTTTCCATTATGAAACTTCTCCTTTTCAAAGAGCACTTTGAAGGTGAAGAAACCTTTACAAATCGATCTCTTCCTTTCACCAGATGTGTAGTAAAGTTTAGAGGAAGAGGAATATGAAAGACAAGTATTAGAGTTCGTGCAAGAATGAAAGAATATGAACTGCTACTTCTCCCATCGTCAAACTGCATTTTTATAGAATTTCGTGCATCAGTCGACTGCTTCTAAGGCCAGTCGACTGATGGGCTTCAACGGCCATTTAATATGCATTTAATATGCTAGTTGTTACCCAACAGTAGTCTACCAGTGGACTGCTCACTCGACCAGTCGACTGCCCAGTCGACTGCTCACTCGATTGATCTTTTTGTCTGCTTCGGTATGCTTCTGGTCAATATCCAATCGACTTAAACTACAGTCCAGTCAACTGAAACTCTGATCAGTCGACTAAATCACAATTCCAGTCGACTGAAACTCTTGATCAGTTGACTGAATCACAATTCCAGTTGATTGACCAAGCTGAAACTCCCCTTTCAGCTTCTTCTTCAACTCTTAGCCTTGACGCAAGCCTTCAAACGCCTTCCACAAGTCTCATGCCCTTCCTTACACTAGCTTGAGACGTTTCCCTCAACTTCATCGTGCTAAGTCTTCCTTTGCCAAGAGGTCGCACCTCCGGGACTTCACCATTTGCCAAGTCTTCCAACCTGGACTTTCCTGTAAACTCAATTCACACACGTTAGATCACTAACATTGCCTAACTTAAACTGATTTAGCCAAACATCAAAATCCAAATCACTTGGGGCAAAATTGTTCCAACACAAAAGTGTGGTTATAATCTATACCCATAAAATAAAAACGTCATGTGACTATAAGCTATACCCATGGAAAAAAGACTGTGGGTAATTATCTAGTGATTATCTGTGATGATTTTTTGTTCTGTCACTAAAATCTATAGTGACGCAATGAAATTCGTAGGTATAAGTCGAGGCAATTTCTAACGGTAATGGGTACTGTCACTATATATTACATCCACGACAAAAAAATCGCAGGTAAAAGCATAGTAAAAATGACGGAAATAAATGTCCATGGGTATAGGTTTTTGAGGTCTATACCCACGATTTTCATGCTTTTACCTACGGTTTTTTACCATGTATATATGGTAATTTTCTTGTAGTGATATGAGTTGAGCTATATAAATATGATCATTGTAACTCTAAACCCAATTCTAATGAGAGAATTCTTGGTCATTTTGTGGAGTAGGTACATCGTTGAACCACATTAAATCCCTATGCTCCCTCTTCTCTCATTTTTCTCATTTTCTCTTTTGCAATTTCTTCATAATGTTGCAACGCGATCTCAATAATTGGTATCAGAGCTTTAGGTTATCATGTTTGGGATCTCTTCTGTGAAATTTGATATGGTAAAGTTCGATGGAATTGAAAATTTTGGATCATGACAGAGGAAGGTTAAAGATTTGCTAGTGCAACAACTATAGTGAAGGCGCTAGGCGAAAAAAAATCAAATGGTATGAAGAAGATAGTTTGGGAGGAACTACAGCCGAAGGTGGTGCTGACAATGATGAAGCTTTGTCTAATGGATGATGTAATGCATCACATTATGGACGAGGAATCACCGGTGGCAGTTTGGGAGAAACTGGAAAGCTGATACATATCCAAGTCAATGACAAACAAGCTCTATCTTACGCAGAAATTATTTGAGCTTAAGATGTTAGAGGGCATAGATCTGAGCCATCATTTTAACGTTTTCAATCAGATTGTAAGCGATCTGAAATGGATTAATGTGAAGATCGAAGATGAAGATAAGATGTTGATGTTGTTGAATTCTCTATCGTCATCTCCTACACACAAGAATTTGGTTACGACTTTGATGTGGAGAAAGGAAACTCTCAAGTTGGAGGAAGTCACAAGTGTTTTATTGGGATTTCATCAGAGAGAAAGTAGTGATGAGACATCTCCAAATTAAGGACTCATGGTGAGAGATAACCAGGAACATTGCGGAGCAAGACTCAATATGGGTTGGGAAACAATAATAAGGTCCGATCTAAATTGAAGAAGAAGAAAAAGTTCACGTGCTACAAGTGCAGAGTAAAGAGTCATATCAAGCGAGATTGTCCAGAGAATACAAATGGGTCATTAAAGTCTGCAAACATAGTGGAAGAACAAAATTCAAATAACGGTGATGGAGATATGCTCTCTGCTTCATCTATTTCAGAGTGATTGATAGATTCTTGGATTCTGGATTCAGCATGTTCTTATCACATGAGCCTAACAAGGATTGGTTCGACACCTACAGGTCGGTTTATTCTAGTTTTGTTGTGATGGGTAACGATGCATCCTATAGGGTCATTGGAATAGGAAATGTCAAAATTAAGATGTTTGATAGTATGATTAAAGATTGTGTGATGTCAAACATGTACCAAATCTGAAAGAATATGATTTCATTAGGCATATTGAATTTTAGCGGTTGTTGTTACAAATCTACAAGCGGAGTAATAAAAGTCAGTAAAGATGTTTTGATAGTAATGAAAGGACAGAAACTAGCAGAGAATATTTATAAATTGCTAGGAAGTACAGTTGTAGATAGAATTGCTTTGTAGTATTTGAATCAAATAAGACAGTCTTGTAGCATAACAGTTAGGTCATATGGGTGAATGTGTGATATTGAAACTTTATAAAAAAAATTTATTGAAGGGCGTCAAGATGTACAAACTCAATTTATGCAAGTATTATATAACAAGGTGCAGTTCAAGAAAACCACACATAAGACGGCGAGCACTACTGTAGCACAACTGTTATAGTACTGTAGCGCATGTAGCAGTCACAGCTGCTGCAGTAAAATGATATACTATATATGATCTTAAAAATCCTACTTCCGTCCCCGGGGCAATGGTGCAACGGTAGGACATTCGGATTGTAACTCAGGGATTCGCGGTTCGATCCCCAGCTACGGCGTATTTGCAGGAATTTTCCTCCAAATGGGGAACGCAATCAAAGGATGCTGGGCATCTGGATTGGCTGCCGTATGCGCTTCCCGATTTACCCTGGTGGTCGGTGGGAAACTTCCGTGGGACTGGGCCGACCACCCCAGAGATGTGGCTACTGGAATTATCATTTTTTTTAAATCCTACTTCCATTTTAACAATTTTGAATAGCTCCAAACAATAATTAAAGAAATTATGTTGGTTATAAATTAATCCTTTACATATATATATATATATATATATATATATATATATAGAGAGAGAGAGAGAGAGAGAGAGAGAGAGAGAGAGAGAGTAGTGATCTCCTGGGCAACAAACGCTGGGCGACGCTGATCTGGCAGCCACGTGGCTGGGAACGCCGCGTGCGTGTCAAGGTAAAGCAGCAACCCGCGATTTCCTCCAAACCCTAACCCTTTCTCCCTCTGCTCTCGCGATCCTCTGCCCGCCCGCTGCGTCTGTCTCCTTCTCCCCTGCTCATTCTCTCCCGCCCGCTGCGTCTGCTCATTCTCTCTTGCTCGTCGGAACCTGCTCGCCTCGCGCCACCTGCACAGTTGCGATCTGCTCGACCCTGCTCGCCGTCGGAACCTGCTCGCCTCGCGCCGCCTCTACAGTTGCGATCTGCTCGACCCTGCTCGCCGCCGCGCTGCCTGCACTGCTCGGCACCGCCAACTTCTCGCCGCCGCGCTGCCTGCACTGCCTGCACTACAGTTGTGGCTTTAACTCTCTAATTTGGAGTTGATGCCACACTTTTATCAAGGATAAAGAATGTACAAATTTACTTATGTTTGTTTACAGCAACTTGAATAAGAAAACTTTACCAAACTTACAGTTGCATTACTCTCTGAAGTATTCATCAGACAAGAGACAAAATTAAAATAAACACATTCATGGATCACACGACTGATGAGCAGGGGCGAGCCGATCGGCGACGGTCCGCGAGCACTGCAAGCCGGCATGAGGCGAGCAAGGGTGAGCATATCAGCGGCGATGCCGAGGGGAGAAGAGAGCAGGGGCGAGCAGATCGGCGGCGAGGGCGAGCAGATCGGCGGCGATGCCGAGGGGAGAAGAGAGCAGGGTCACGAAGCGAGGCGGTGGCGAGAGAGAAGAGAGCAGTGTTTTTGGATCGCAGCAGCAGTGTTTTTGGAATCGAAGCGAAGCGGGAATCGAAGAGAAGCGGCATTTTCCTTTATCGCGCGCGGCGTTCCCAGCCACGTGGCTGCCAGATCAGCGGCGCCCAAGCGTCGCCCAGCATAAGGCGCCCAGGTGATCAAATCCGTATATATATATATATATATACAGGATTGATATCCTGCGCGATGAGTTTACGCGACTCCGTGCGCGATAGCCGACGTGGTGAGAAGTTTCATTGTTCATCCTCCACCGTGGTTGAAACGAAATCCCAAAATAAAATCCCGCCTCTCCCAAAATCGCGCGGCCGATTCTCAATTTGAGCTTCCGCTGTGGTTGAAAAGGAAGCAGAGAAGGATGCGACTGTAGCGGAAGTGAAGAACGAGAAGGGTGGTCCGGTTGTGGAGAAGGTCTTGTCCTTCATGGAGGAGAGCAACTTCTTGTAGGATCTCAAGGAATCCGAGAGGAAGGCGCTGGTGGAGCTCAGAGCCGCCGTCGAGGAGGCCATCCTCAAGAATAAGTTATTTAGAGACGAGTCAGAGCCGTCGGAGGGGAAGGAGAAGGTCCATGGAGAAGGGGAAAAATTGGAACTTGATAAATCTGCTGAGGCGAAGCACACCGACAAAGAAAAACCTGACCTCTCTACCCAAAACCCTAAATCCTATTCGCTCCTCTCGCGTCGCTGCAATTCTTACAGGGAATCTTAAATCAAGTTTGCTAACTTACGTCTACAATTCTTGCAGGGAATCTCTTGCCTAACAATAATCTCAAGATGGAGATATAATTGTCGATCTGAACTAGTGGAGTCTGAATATCTCCCGGCAGGCCTTATGTTGAGAAGACAACAGAAGAGAAACTTAATTATAGAGTACATTGGAAATGTATTTCATTTGCTTATGTGTATGAATCATATTGATCGAATATTTGCTTTTTTCATATTTTACTTTAATACAATGTCTCCTTTATTTTCTCAATCTTTTCTGCAAGCAATGGATCTGCGAGTTAATAACGAT
>NW_027430226.1:0-4318 GCF_044706935.1 Curcuma longa | reverse complement strand
TCATCCCTATTCTTTGTTCTTCGCTGTTCTATGTATTCTCATTCTTGTTCTGTTTGTTTCAGTTACAGCAATGAAATCAAAACCCCCCATTGAACTCTAACCCTAATGTAACACTGATTCCTAACCCCTTAATTCTTTCTAACCTTGACTCTAATCCTAATTTAGAAATTAACTTCTGAATCATTCTTAGTTATGCTGTTCTGTAAACATGAGTAAATCACTACCCATTCCCTGTGGTTTGATGTTGATTTGGTTCTTGATGTTTGTTGTCTGAATTGTGAATGTTGATGTTTGTTGAAGTGTTGAATGTAATTGAAGTGATTTTGAGCTGGTTTGAGTAGCTGTAACTTTCTGTGAACTTGAGTTGATGGTTTTAGGCGCATGTTAATGAGTGAAGTTGGATCAGTTGATATGGGTTAATGTAGTTCTTGTTATGTTTAAACCTGGGTGTTTGATGAATCAAAGGAAGTAACCCATGTTGTTGAAATTGTGATCCTGAAAACACTGGTTGTAGGTTGAACCATGGATTCCTTGGTTGTAAATGATGTAAGAAGCATGTGTAATGTTGGAATTGTAGTGGTTGAAAGGTTGTCAAGATTGTAGTTGTTGAAATTGGGTGAAGGCTTGTTTATGTGGAATCATGTGCACATTAATCAATTTATTGTATAACGAATGTAATTCATGTTGAACTTGAAATTGTGTTGTCAATGAAATTGGAATGCATTCTTCATGTTGTATTGATGTCTTGATGATGTGATGAATTTTGTGAACATGTTCAATTTGTTTTGAGTGTACTGATTGTGTATCATGCTAGTGTGTTGTTGTAGATAGAAATAAAACTGTGAATTGAGACTTGTAGATGTTGATTGAGTGTACGTTAATGTATTTGATTATAGTATGTATTTGTATATGTGCTCGTATGTTGTATTGTATTAATTTTGTGAATAATGCCTGTGAATACGAAATATAGAGTGCAAAGTGTTTGTAAATTATTTTGACTTATCGGTTGTAGAGAATTGTACATGTTAATTGTATTTTGTATTGTATACTTTGTGAATCTTAGTATGTTGTATAAAGAACATGTTGTGTAGATTGTTGTAGGATAACTGATGTAGATTAGGATTCTTTATTAATTGTAGATGTAATTTGATATTCATTTATAAATTTTAGGAATTAATAAAGTCAACTAATAAAAACCCCGTACCATGAGTCTAGGATAGAATTTCCATCATTGAGTTCGAGAGAGACGACCCGGACCTCTCTATACTGCTTTAGCGATAAATAGGAGTTTGGAAATAAATAAATAATTAATTATGATGGGTGTAAGTGACACAACAAATAAATAAAAGGGAAATATATAAATAAATAATTCCCATACAAACACACACCATCAAAACCACCTTGAACCTCTCGGTGGATGATGATGAAGCTCTAGTGGCTTGCGACGGATTGATGGAAGATGCCTCTATTGTGCGCGTTGATGTATTCATGATGTCGCAATGGCATCAATGGATTGCATTAATGGTGTGAAGGAAGAAGGGCGATCATCAGAGGAAGAAAAATACCTTGACATTTGTTGATCGCATTAGTGGAGAAGATCAGATGGATGGAGGAACAAAGAAGGAGTTCCAAGAAGAAGATGTAGTGCCTTTGTTTTATACTATTCTTGTGAAATTGTGATTCCCTCATCATTATAGCTTTTCAATTGAACTCATTTGAATGAATGACTAAGATGATCCCTGATCTGGATGTGTGGATGAAATGGAATCTGAGTGGATGGTCAAGATCAACTAGATCCGAATGAATGGTCAGAATGGCTGGAACAGATTGAATCGCTAAGATCATCCAGATCACAACACTTGGATCAGATTACACCAAACTGAATCAACAGTTAGAATTATTCCAAAGCTAGATCATCGATTGGAATCATGTTGGTGCATTAAGCATCGAATAATCAAACCTGTGTTTTGATCATGGCAAGGGATTCAAATTAAGATTGTGTTGTGTACTGACGAGCTTATCTAAGTATGTAGCTAATACAGAAAAGTCCTAGTTGGAGGTCAGGCAAGGAAAGCCCTACTTGGAGACTAGGTGTCACGCCCCGGGAGATGGCTGCCCAAGAAATTTCGACAGCATCTCCCCTGTAACAATTTACTTTCCCTGAATACAATTATATCCTAAGGCCTCCATGGCCACCAAAAGGCCTACATGGTCTATCCATACTATAAAATATGGAGTTATACAAGTAAACAAAAGTAAAGGTGACCCACTCGGCCACTTACACATCCTACACATGCATATCAAAGATAACACATACTAACTATGAAATAAAGGTCCACACCCAGTAAATATGATATGCACCACAAAACCGAACAGGTCTAAGAAAATCCATACGACATAGATCAAGTCCTGACACAATGACTGAAAGCATAGCAAAAACCAAAAAGGGTTGAAGTCAACTTGACAGGGGACTAGCAGCTCGGCTCTCTAGACAGACGTCAACCTGAAAAGAAAGAAATCAACGGAGTGAGTTCAAGGAACTCAGCGGATATCTAACAGATATGTACAATAAGCTAACTAGCAATAATAACCATGCCTGTACAGTAAGAAATGCACAACTGAACCACAAAAAAAGTTGTACATACCAGAATCATATATATTAACACCATGGCACGAACCCTGCAACAGATTGCAAGGTCGCCAAACCAATGCATAAGATCTCCTGATGTACCACTAACCCATGAGTGGCAGTGTATGCAGATCATGTAACTAGCGACGGGCTCAGACTACAAAGGAGTCGATGATCGCTAGTATGCAATCCGGTAGTGACGGGCTCAGACTATAAAGGAGCCGGTGATCGCTAGTATGCAATCCTAGAGTGACGGGCTCAGACTATAAAGGAGCCGATGATCGCTAGTATGCAATCCTGGAGCGACGAGCTCAGACTATAAAGGAACTGATGATCGCCAGTATGCAATCATGTAGAGATGGTGCATGACACTAATACGTATAATAACTATCAGTCTATGCTCAGTAAGAAACAGTATATCAAAATAAAGAAATTACTATATATCTATCATAAAGCAAGTAAACAAGTAGCAGGTAAAAAGACATACCACCTGATATACACATGAAACAAGTATTAATATACCAGGGCATATATAAAAGCATATAATTACTACTAGCTATAGCAATACTATACATATCAAACGACATATCTAAAGAGATGAGTCGAGATACCCGCCTTGCGAAAGTAGCCCATATCAGAAGAAAATCTCCGTGTATAATAGGATCAACGAATTAAAGTCCTGCAACATAAAACATCCTCTAAATATCATATTGTATTAAATTTCCTTCAAAGAAAATCCTAGTCCTTTCTAAGGTTAATCTAATCCAATTAAACTCCAACTAACTCAAGTTAGCCTAAACCGGATTAAGAGTTAGCCCTAGCCCAAATCAACTCATTCTTTATCAACCCAACAACTAATTAACCTATGTAATTAATCCCTCTTTAATTACATCTTAACCACCTATTAATTAGTTAATTAAATTAACTAACAATTGAATCTGTAATAATTTTAATTACTTAATCGATTAATAACTAAAGTAAACAATTAATAAATTTACCCTTATCACTGCACTAAGTGATTAACCCTAATTAATGACCACTATTCTCTTCCAATCATGTTATCAATTAAACAATTAATAACGGTAAGTAACTTAACTAATCAAAAATAGAACCATTAACTCTTCTTTAAATTTTTAGATCTTACTTGATATAATTGCATTATTAGATTAATCCCTCACCATCCTAAATCAACAAATCCAATTACAATTCCTAATAGCTGCCAATTCCCAAACAGATCATGATAAAGAACCTCCATAACTTCAAGTATATGCAATTTCCCTTACAGATCAAACTAACCGAATTACAAATGTTTACCTCCGATTCTTTCCTCTCTAGCAGAAAAAAACTCTCTTCCGACAGCAAGAACCGGTGGCGGTGGAGGCAGCTCCAGGAAGACAACAGGGAAGGAAGAAGCAAGCCCTAACTAGGGTTTCTCCGGCCTCTCTTATGGCTGGCGACGGCTACTCACCCATCCGGCGACGTCCTCGTGCGGACGGGGCTTAGACGACGGCACACCTATGGGAAAGGGGAAGAACAATGAAGGGAGGCGACACTGGTCACAGGGGATGTCGGCTGCTCAGTCTTCTCCACGCGGCGGCGGCAGCGTCGGGCGGCGACAACGGCATCGGGCGGTGACGGCGGCGTCGGGCAACGTAGGGCAGAGGAGGGGGGGTCACTCCGAAGGGAAAT
>NW_027430225.1:0-2901 GCF_044706935.1 Curcuma longa | reverse complement strand
ACATCTCTCACCTGCAGTATGAGTTGCCCCGTTGTTTTCTTTATTATGTCCATAGTATGTAGAGCATGCATAAAGTAGTAGTTCCATGACATCATTTTATGTTAAAGCATGTGTAAATTGTTGCTTTCCAAATTGCATGATATAAGAAGTATAAGAAAAGTATTTTACTTTAGACAGGCGGGTATCGGGCGCAAGGCCCACGGGCACAAGGCCCATAAGAAAAGGAATTCTGGGCACAAGGCTCACAAAGAATTCTGGGCACAAGGCCCATAAGAAAAAGAATTCTGGGCACAAGACCCACAAAGAATTCCGGACACAAGGCCCACAAGAAATTTAAGTGATACCTCGCTGGGCCTAAAGAAGGATGTTTATTTATTTTCACTTATACATAATAGAAGTTTTTCCCATGTCATTTCTAGCATTTCTTTCATATAATAGCATCAGTTATTACAAAGTTTTCTATGATTTTTTGTGAGTTAGATGATGTACTTACTAAGCATTGCTTATAGTTTGCGTTCCTCATATTGCAGATAAATAAAAGGAAAAATTTTAGGGAAGAGGAGGCAGTTGAAAAAGTGTTTGATGTGTGGTGCCGACGGAACCGCGGAATAAGATCAAGAAATTAAATAAATATTTATTTTATGTCTAAAAAGTTATTTATTTCTTTTGCTTCCGCATGTTAAACAGAAAAAGAAAAGTTATTTGAGTTATTTTATTTAATAAGTAAAAGTTAAGGAAAGTTTAAAGTACGTAACGTCTCCCTATTAGTATAAGAAAGAGGGGGGGGGGGGGCGTTACATGTGCATAGGGTTTATATTCGTATTTACACTTTATTTGCACATCTTTCTGATTTTATTGTTATATCTTGTGTGCATTGCATCCCTAATCCGTGCATTTAGGCATATATCTTACATTTCCTAGTTCGGAGATCTGCTCTCGTTTTTACTTGTTTTAGGATGGAAGATGGAGCAAAATCAGGCAAATCGGAACAACTATTGAAGACAAGGCAAGACAGGGTCGTGCCTCACAGGCACGACCGTGTCTAATCAGCTTCCAGGCCGTGCTTCACAAGGCACGGGCGTGCCACAAGCAGAACATCAACAAGCCTTGGCCGTGCCTCACTGGCACGGCCGTGCCAACATCCCCCTTCAGCAGCAGACGAGGTCGTGTCTACCAGACACGGCCGTGTTTCAGAATAGAAGAGAGCCAAGGCTTGGCCGTGCCTCACAGGCACGGCCGTGCCTTCCAACCAGAGAAGACCACTGCTATTGGCCGTGCCCACAAGGCACGACCGTGTTTCACCACAGAGGAGTCCCTGCAGCTGGCCGTGCCTCACAAGCACGGCCGTGTCCAGCAAAATGAGAAGAGACGGGTCTTGACTGTGCCTCATAGGCACGGCCGTGCCCTTCAACAGAGACAAGCCCCTTCTGGATCGTGCCTCATAGGCACGACCATGCCCCTGGACAGAACTGTGACTTTATCTGGCTGTGCCTGAGAGGCACGACCGTGCCTCCTCCAGTGACGGTGTCCACACGGACCGTGCCTCCCAGGCACGACCGTGTGGACGGGGCGTGTCTGACCTCGGGGACTGCCTATAAATAAGTCCTTTTGGGACCCTAACAAGGGGGGAGACCTTTGGAGAGCCACCGGAGCTGTTCTTGAGCCACCGACGCCTATTCCGGAGCGAGATTCGACGATCCATCCACCGATCCGGCTTCTCCATCCCATCTACATTTCATCTACGTGGAGATTTCAGTCCGAGGAAGAACGATAAGTCCTATTTCCTGTTTTTCACCGTTGTATCTTCAGATTAGGATGAACTCTTTCTTTTCCTTGTATTGTAACCTCGACGATATGGAGTAGTTCCCTAGATTCTAGGATGTAGGATAAATCAGGTGTATTGGATGATTGTAACTTGGATTTGTTAATCTACCATTTTTATGATTTAATTGTCTATTACCTTGTGGATTTGTGCTTGTGTTGTGAATGATGAAATGCTTGTGTATGAATCTTTGAGGGTAGGGATTAATTGTGATTTGAGGAATCATTAGGCCGTACACCGGGGCGCTTCGTGACAGGAAGAAAGCCTTGAATCAGTTATTCATTGTTGGAGAGAGGTCCATAAAAAGATATCCTGTGACAGGGGATAGAGTTTTATTAGTATTCTGGGGTGCCTGAGTGACACAGGAAAGCCTTGAACTAGGCTTCTAGAACCATCTCAAACCGACAATGATGATGTAAGAACACCAATGCTTTATTCCGAGGATACCTGACGTGCAACGGAGAAGGAGACAAGATGGACGGACGACAAAGGAGGCATATACAAGAACGGCGGATAGTGTTGGCTTTCTTTTATGCTATGCTTTATTTCTTTACCGTCTTAATGTTTAATTATGTGTGCATAATATGATTAATTCTTAAATTAGTCTTGTCTAGAAGTGGTTGTTGCTCCAATAACCCATAAGGCCTTTGTGCCTTTTGGGGAAGAAGGTCATTGCCTCGCCACAGCCTGGAGACTAATTTTTGAATTATTATATATGCATGCATAATTAAAGTTAAGGCATACTTAGGTAATACTAGGTAATGCTTGGTATAAATTATATTAGCATAATTTAATTAATTCCTAAATTAGTCTTGTCTAGGAAGTGGTTGTTGCTCCAATAACCCATAAGGCCTTTGCGTCTTTTGGGGAAGAAGGCCATTGCCTCGCCACAACCTGGAGACTAATTTTTGAATTATTAAATATGCAAATATAATTAAAATTCCTCGCATTAAATAACTAAGTGGGAGAGGGAATTATTTATTCCCGTGGTCTCCATTACTGGTTTGTAAGTGATGCGTCAAACTTGCGCGTTGGCTATAGTGCCTTCCTCCCCATCGGATGAGTTTGATTGCAGATCA
>NW_027430224.1:0-4337 GCF_044706935.1 Curcuma longa | reverse complement strand
CTCATTTCTTCGTACTTAAATATCTAAGGGTCGTTAAGGTTGTTGCCGAACCCTTCACTTGTAAAAAAGAAATGAACCGCCTTTTCTTTCGAAAAGGAAGTGATAAGTGATTGCCCACCGAAATAGTCAAACTAACTACGGGTCATAAAGTAATAGTCAAGCGACTGTGTATTTGTGTGTTATTTACATTTCCACTGCACTACTTTGCGGTTTTCGAACGATTTTCAACTCACGACATACGATTTTCAACCTCCATTCTATCGCACACTACAATTAATATCATAGTAGGGGCTTTGAATTGGTGCAACCACCATTTGAAAAAAAAAATTGTTATTTTCTTCGTTTGTTTTTTAGTTTTTCATAGGTAATCAGAATTGGTGCAATCAACCCTTATGACAAAGTTTTAGTTTTTCGAAGTTACTCAAATTTGATGCAAACATCACTTGAGCGGTTTTCTTTCCATAAATTTAATTTTTTTTCCCGCACTACTAATCTAAGACCGACTCTTAGAACATCTTTTATTTTTTTATATGCAAGATTTCCTCTGATGGCCCATCAAGAAGGGTCAACCACCCCTCTTCTTTGGAGAAGACTTCAGCTACTAGAAGGGTCAAATGGAGTATCACTTGAAGACTCAAACCGAAATATGGATAGTAATCCAAATCGAATTCTCTATCCTTACCGACGAAGGAATCCCAATAGCCTACGACAAATGGGACTCACAAACAAAGAAGAAGATCTAGTAGATGCCAAAACCAAGAAGGAACTCAATCGCGTCGACCTGTTCATCAACGCAAAGAACCTATGGGAGAAACTGAGCGAGCTACACAAAGGGGCGTCCAATGCTAAGGTATGTAGAAGAGATTTGCTAGTAAATAAATTATACAATATAACAATGCAGGACGGAGAAACAACTAACCAACTGCACGTAAGGATCCAAAACATCCTTAGCGGCCTACATGCTATCTGACAACACGTGGAAAATAGGAATGTCGTAAGGTATACTTTAAAAGCATTCCCGAGAAACTCTTTGTGGACATCTAGAACTCCTTTCAGAATTTGAATCACATGAACCACAATCAGACAAGTTGGAGTCAAAAGACGACGATGATGCCGAATTGGTCTTACTAGTCTGAAAATTATTCAAGAAGAAGGGGCTAACCAAAGAGGAAATCAAGAAAGTTGTCCGATCCAAGAAATCTAAATCATGTCGAGCCATAAAAGACAAATTTGAAACAACCTACTACATGTGCAACCAGAAAAGTCATTTCAAAGTTGAATATCTAAGGTTGACAAAGGGCAAAAAAACAAAGGGCAAAGGAGGCTGTGAAGGCAACGTGGGATGAATCTTCATCTTCAAAAGAAGAACAACAAAGTGAGTCACTTGGCGATAAAGCAAGAACTGCATCCAAAACCGAGTCCGAGCTAGAGTTTGAATCCAAAGCTGAGCCCGAAACAAAGCTGAGTCCAAATCTTCATCTTTAAACATACCCAATAACGAAGTAGATTCTCCACTAATTTGTAAATTTTACTCTTTAATTTACGATTTCACTCGAGAATTAGCCAAATCTCAAGTCTCTCCAAAAGGAAGTCAAATCCCTTAAGGAGAAGACTGACCCTAAGTGTTTCAACTGAGCAAGTTCAAATTGAAACTTCAACTCAAGTCCAACAACTTGAGGAAGAAAATTCCAATTTGAAAAATCAAGTTGAAAACCTTAAAGGATCATTGGAATGGTTCAGGGTTCTAAGTATCTTGATATGATACTTGGGACGTAAAGGATCGTGTACAATCGATCTGAACTCGGATACATGGCCAAAATATGATTCAAATCGTACTTATCATTAGTGAACCGAACCAATAGATAATGAGTCAAAACATGGATTCCCAAGTCCAACTTGACTAATCAAGTTAAACTGAACCAATATTGGGTCTCGAATGATCAGATGCACTATCTAACTAGACCTTATCAGGATCGTGATACAGAAGAAGCCAATAGAAAAATCATTTCACTTAGATAAATTACATGATTGATTGATTTACTCTCTTTTTTTTTCATGACTAGTTAATTTGTGTTTAAATTAGAATGGTTATTAGAAAAGGCTTATAAACCTAATCTTGACAACATAACATTGGAACGGATTGGGATGATAGTAGGTTAGGGAAGCTCGGTCGAAACATATCTAGGCTTAACCTACCTGGTGCAATCGACCTAGTAAAACTAGCTGAAGCTACTCCAATTCACCATAAGCTACTTTAGGATGATTATTTTAGGAAAATTATTTTAGACACATGGTTACTTTAATGATGTCTATTGTGATTCACCACGGCCTGGAAGTTTATCCCAAAAACACCAATAAGGCAAACCCAAAACTATATCCCAAAAACACCAATAAGGCAAACCCAAAACTAAATCTGAATCCACACAAGATCAGATAAGTCTCTTAGATTCAATCTATAGGATTAATTGATTAACAATCTGAAAATGGATGAGATAGATTATAATTAATTAAATTAATTTAAGTTTTATTAAAAATTTCAACCTTAAACCTAATTTCAATTTTATTTAAAAAAATTTAATTGTAAACTTACTTTCAATTTCTAACCTCAATTAATAGTCAAAAAAAATTATAATACTAATAAAGTTTTGAGTTAAACTTAACTAAAAATTCTTTTCAACAATTATGAATTCTAAAGTTAACCTTAATTCATAATTTTACTTAATCTTAAACTCAATTAATTAACACTTCAAATAATTAAATTACAATTCAAACTAATAAACCTACTGAAACAAGTGCTTGGAACAAATCTAGGTGCCCTGTCTAAAAACCCTCGAGGTGCCCGGTTCACTTTCGGAGACCTAACATGCTAGACACCATGGCGGAAAATCAACCTGAAAAGCCAGTCTTTTCAAGGGTTGAAGCATCTGGATCACATCCAGGTGCCCCAAATAGACTTTTTAAAGGCACCCCGAAGCCTTCGGTTCCAAGTGTCTCCAACTAAGTTTCCGAACTATTTTTCCACTTTTTTGACTCTAATTAACGTCGTCGACAACATGCCTAAATAACACTCTAAAATTCAAACATAATATTTATTTTTGTTGATATAAATCAATTTTGTATGTTATTAGGATTATGAGAGATCACTGAGACTGGTACATCTAACATTCCTAGAATTGATCTTAGATTTCCTACAGAGGAGCTTAGGATTAAGTTTTTGACTACATCATATATACCTTCGCATCATAGATCATTTTTATGGATCATGCATAACCACTATTGATCATTATTACTTAGGTAACCTAGTTTATTATATTAGTTTGATTAACACAAGTCTGTGCGCTGAGCTATACAATAACTTAGTTAAGGTCATTAGCCCTTCAATGATCTTAAACTGTGTTGTCATATTAATTAAAACTGTGCTCAATAGAATAAAATTTTTATCTAATAACTTTATATTTTTCAAAAATTTATAAAACGCTATATTTTTTAAAATTTATACTTTTTAAATTCTATGTTTTTATGTTATTTTCAAAGTTATTTAAAATATGGACTTAGACTAGGTCTTACTATAGAGAATCTATAGGATTCCCTTGCTTATGTACTGAGACACTTAGAATGGTATGGAATGTTTAAGGTCAAGTCTGAATTTCAGATGTTTATATCAGTGCATCAACATAAATCTGTGCTAAAAATATAAATTCATATTGATCAAATTAAGTGATCTTTCGTAGTAAATAATTAATTGGAAATCTACATTAACTTGACTAACTTAGTGAAAATTATTATCTTCTGATAATACCAAAAGTTAGAACTTTTAACAAGCACATATCTTTTCAAGAGAGTTTTAAAAGGATTAAGAGAAGAAGTCTAAGCAATATGATTTTAACAATGAAGAAAAGATCCTAGAGTCTAAGTATACATGATTTAAAAAAAATGACCAACTTTAGAAAATATTTGAAGGTACATCTATAAAAAAAATTTATTAAAATGTCTATCTTTTATTACTAGCTGATTATCAAAAGATAGCAGTCTTCACTAAATTAGTCAAAATAAGTATAAATTTTCAATAAAAAATATAGAGTTTTTAAATTTTTGAAAAATATAAAATTTTTAGATAAAAAATTATTCTTCTGAGCACAGTCCTATGATATGGCAACACAGTTTAAGATCACTGAAAGTTTACATAACAACAAGTCAACACATAGTCAATTAAAGCTATGATAGTGTCAGTGCATAAGTATAAGTGTCAGTCTGAAAGCTGATAGAAACTGTTAGTCAACTGAGGAGTTTGAGGAGAACTCGTGCTTCGAAATCTAAACATCTCCATTATCTAAAGA
>NW_027430223.1:0-1198 GCF_044706935.1 Curcuma longa | reverse complement strand
AGTTGCGTCCGATGGACGAGATCTCTTCGATTCGGTTTTAATTCTCTTTGGAACAAGAACCGGTTCACAAGGTGAACCGAACCCCTCTCTCTATAGCCCACACCCAAGTGAATTATTTGTGACCATTGGATCGAAGAGATCAAGTTATATTAAAGAAGATTATATTAGAACCATTAGATGAGATTAAGTTGCATCCAATGGATGAGATCTCCTTGGTTTGGTTTTATTTCTCTTTAATATAAAGTTGGTTCACAAAATTAAACCAAATCTCCGGCCACCTATTCCATGATATGGAAATATTTTTTTTTAATAAAAAACTGAGGGGGACCGCCAAGCAATCAAGGGAAGAAATAATCGGCGCATATTCTTTTCTAGATTTGGAAGTTATTCATGGAAACAAGTCCAAATCAAATCCTCCTTGATGTGGCCGGCCACCTCTTCCATGGATATGTGTTTTTTTAATAAAAAACTGAGGGGGCCGCCAAGCAATCAAAGGAAGAAAATAATCTGCGCCTACTGTTTTCTAGATTTGGAAGTTATTTATGGAAATAATCCAAATTGATTCCTTAAATAGGGGGGCGGCAACACCATGTATGGTTGCATGGGAGGCTATAAAAGAGAGGGGGAAGGGACGGCCAGAAGACACATCAAACAGAATAGCATACGAAATCTCTCCGATTTCGCAATTGCTCTAGTTTTCTTCTCCCTCTTGGCCGGCCACTTCTAGTTCTTCTTCCTCTTTCTTTTGTGTTCTTCTCTTCTCTCTCTTGGTGGCCGAAGCTTCTTCTTGAGGTGGTGGCTGGATCCAAGGTGGAAGACAAGGAAGAACGAAGCTGCTTCAAGAAAGAAGAAAGGCGATCCAAGACTCCATCCGGCAGAGGTTGCAGTTCTTAGTTCTCGGAAGATCGTTGCCCACACAACGTCCGAGAAAAGAGACAAGGAATATAGCAGAAGATTCCGAGGTTCAAACCGGGTTCTGGTATAATTTATTTTCCGTAGTTTTATACTTAGAATTGAATATGTAAAACCGTAGATAAGTAATTTAGAATCGGCGATCCTGTGGATCGATCGACTTAATCTTCTTTGAAGATTATTGTCGATTGATTCGGGCGGGATAAAAATTTTGTCCTATGGGGTTCTATGCTTCTCGGAGCGGATAGAATCCAGATCATGGGACGAAGATCCAGAACGCCAACAT
>NW_027430222.1:0-1376 GCF_044706935.1 Curcuma longa | reverse complement strand
ATCACATAAATTCTTCTGAGTGGAGTGGGTAAGAGAGCGTTCTCGGAGTGGAACAGGAGGCGCTAGACTAATCTAGGATTTCGATAGAAATTCGAAGTTAGACCCACTAGGTAAGGCTTAGGATTGTTTGTATATGTGCATGTTTGTCTTGCAGGAACCAGGAGATGGAAGCAAGATGGAGAAAACACAAATGAAGCAAACAAAGCAAAGCGAAACCAACCAGTCCAGAGAATCCAGTCGACTGGGACTGGAACTGGAGTCCAGTCGACTGAAGGGCCAGTTGACTGGCATGTGGATAAACGAGCAGGATAAAGTTCTATCTGCCACGTCGGCTGGAGTCGACTCAGATTGGCATCTGAGTCGACTCAGATTGGCATCTGAGTCGACTCAGGAGCGGTATAAAAGGACGTTAACGTGTAGGAAACAATTCATTCAACTCATTAACCTCCCTGCTCAACTTGTGGTGTTTTTGAACGCGAACGGGGCCAGAATCTTGCAACCGGGGAAGATCCAGGAGGAGTGCGCGGCGCTAAGATTTCCAGAACGACATCAAGTATTTTGGTTTAATTTCTTACTAGTCCTTATTTATTTCTATTATTGTTTGTACGGACTGTAAGACGGGTTTCTCCGTCTCCGAACGATTTCGAAAAGGAGACCATTAGTGGACGGGCACCTCCTGAATTAGGCCTTGGACGTACTAACCCTGGGGGGTTAGGAACCAAGTAAATCCTGCGTGTCCTCTTTATTGTTGTCTAATTTCGTTGCTTAGTATTTTGTTAGAAATCGAACGAACGATTTAGAAAAAGCTATACGCGCTATTCACCCCCCCTCTAGTATGTTTCCGATCCTACACAAGGTTTCTTCTTAGTGCTCAGACCTCCACGACCCTCTCAGCCGCGTCACTGATGGTCGCAGCCCACTGACGGGCAGGGTTTCTTCTCAGTGCTCAGACCTCCATGGCCCTCTCAGCCGTGTCGCTGATGGTCGCAACCCACTGATGGGCATGATTTTCTTTCAGGGTTCAGACCTTCATAGCCCTCTCAACCCTGTCGCTGATGGTCGCAGCCCACTAACGGGCATGATTTTCTCTCCTGGCTTAGACCTTTACAACCCTCTCAGTAGATTCGCTGATGGCCGCAGCCTTTTGACAGGCATGGCTTTCTTGCTACTTAGACTCTCTTCAGCCCTCTCGGCCTTGTTCATTCAGTCTGCTCAGCCACTGTGCCACTCACAGCTCTGGCAGTTCTTGTAGCTCTGTCAGTTCGGCACTGCTTAGCAGCTCAGCAGCTCTGCCTCTCAGCAGTTCTATCTGCTCAGCAGCTCAGTCAGCTTAGCAGCTATGTTAGCTCGGCACAGCTCAGCCACTCACAGCTCTC
>NW_027430221.1:0-1735 GCF_044706935.1 Curcuma longa | reverse complement strand
TGTTGATGCAGTTTGCACTAACGGTCAAACTCAAATTTTAATGAATGACAAATAAGTTAAAGTTAGGTTTGTTGTGGGTTTAACCTCTTTACTAAGTGTGCAGGGTCGAAAGACTTAGAACCAGACACCAGGCTGAAGTCCAGGGTGGTTGAGCCCTGGCAGGAAGTCCAGTTGGGTCCGCAGAGCCTGACAACTGGCCGAAGACCAAGTTGGTTGAGACTTGGCAGAAAGACCAGGGTGGTTGAGCCTTGGTAGGAAGTCCTGGTGGGTAAAGAAGTCAAGTAGAGCTGCACGAGGTAAGTGAGGTAAGTCACTGGAGGAGCGAACCAGTGAGGACGAGTCCAATTTTGGACTTTAGGCGCGGTCCAACTTAGACCCACTTGGGTGATCTAAGTTAAGTCCTTGTTAGATCCTGGTCTAGATTGACAGGATCTAATTAATTTTAAATATTCTGTATTTTAAGATATTTTATAATTATACTAACTCTAGGATTTATTTGGTATATGAATAAAATTAATTTTGCATGTGAACTCTGCAAAATTAATCTTCATTATTATTTATTCTACTAATATGAAATTTTATTAAATGATAAAAAATTATTTATATTTATAATAAATATTTAAGGAGGATAAAATAAATATAATTTGAATTATTCTTTAATCCTGGATAAGATAAACTGTAAGAAGTGGATCAAGTTTTGCAGTTTTTTTTAAACATTTGCAGATCTAGATAACTCAATCATTTCTATATAAAGCCTTGGTCAGTGCATGAATTGCATAACTTTGAACCAACGTCCTTCTTCTGCGGCAGCCCGAGCTTCGACACGACCACCTCCAATTTCTGCCGGAAGATCATCCCCAAAATCCGAATTCGCTCAGATTTTTCTACTATTGGGTAACGAAGATATTTATTTTTCTGCACTTAATTTTTGGAAGTGTGGGGTTGTCACACTTCCAAGTCTTTGTATTCGAATCTCTCAACCGGGGGTTTTTGCCGGTCGAGGATTATAGTGAATTGCCCACAGGAAAGGTCCAAGGGACCTGGGCCTTCGAGTAGGAGTCGTCGACGGCTCCGAACGAAGTAAAAAAATTACTTGTGTCTTTCATACGCTTCGTATTTATTTTTCGCTGCACGCTTTTCAAAGCACAAATTTTCCAACTCTGATTTTAAACGAACGAATTTTTTAAAAGCACGTGATTCACCCCCCCCCCCCCTCACGTGCACTCGATCCTACAGAAACCACTTTTTCAAAATTGACCACCTCAATTGGGGATTTTCGATCGGAAAGTTGAGTCTCCGGGATAAAAGTTGAGTTGTAGGTTCATTCGACATCGGAGGAGTGAAAGACATACCGGTTGTGTGTGGGATACCATATCCATGAACAACCGGTGGCGTAAAATACAGATGGCTCATATTTTGCCAATATTCGATTGGAAACGGTTGATATGGACTTCGAGGGGCATAATTCGGATGATTCATAGAATTTCCAAAACCTTGAAAATTTTGAAGATTTTGTGGAGGAAATGACATATTTGGAAATGGATATGGGTATTGATAATTTGGTAGAGTTTGTGAATTTTGGGAAGATGAATATTCTTGCGGGCTATTTGTAGAATTCAAGAAATTTGTAAAAAAAGCTCTATTATTTTCATCCATTTAGAATAGAAATAAGATTGTAGAGACTTTAAAAAATAGATGGAGAGAATATTTAGATAGTAGAATTGGAGAGTATTGT
>NW_027430220.1:0-1314 GCF_044706935.1 Curcuma longa | reverse complement strand
AGAGGTCCGTCAAAGATATCTTGTGACAGGGGATAGGGTTCTATTAGTATTTTGGGGCGCCTAAGTGACACAGGAAAGCCTTGAACCGGGCTTAATTCGGTTGAGGATTCGACTCGAGTTCAACTCGAGGAAGAAAATACTCAACTGAAAGTTCAAGTCGGTGAACTCAGAAGATCGCTTGAACGATTCACCTCCGGGTCCAAGTATCTGGATATGATGCTAGGATCGCAGAAGGCTGGATACAACCGATCGGGCATTGGGTATGCGGCTAAACATAGATCATTCATTGCACTTACACGTAGAAATCGAACACGAGTCCGAGCGTGGGTTCTGAAGTCCCGACTGGTTAACCCAGTCGGACCGAACCAATTTTTGATTCCCAAGGATCAGGTCCACTTGGTTCGACCAATCAAGGGGCACGATCCCGGGGGAACCAAATCACATTGCTTGATTTCCTGTATAACTTAGATTTATTTTTCTGCATTAGAAATTAGGTTAGTTTAAGGACCAACTACCTGATCAACTTTGCCAACCTAGTACCAGGGTGGGGCGAGATGATAGTACGTCAGGGAGGCTAGATTAAGTGGTCAAGAAGGGTAAGGAGTACCTGACTTGATTCACGGAGTCGAACCGAACTGACCGAAGCTACCTCGCCACATCCTAGACTAGTTAGACCAAGGTTTATCAATAAATTGGTTAAGTCCATAATTTCTTGAATTGATTTTGTCTTAGAAAGTGGTCGTTGTTCCGATAACCAAGAAGGCCTCTGTGCCTCGCCACGGCCTGGAAATCAGTTCTTGAAATGTGTACTTAATTGATTGAAGGTTAAACCTGAATCTAACTCAAAGTTGATCAAGTATAGATACCTTCTCACAATAAACAAAGATAAAATTGAAATCATCTCACACTCAACTCATAGGTTAACTGATTGACCACTTAGACCGAGTGAGATGAATAGGTAATAAATATTTTGAAATTAACCCAACAAACAATTTTCAAAATTAAAATAACCTTTTTTAAATTAATTAAAATAATTTTTAAAATTAAAATAACTTTAAAATTAATTAAAACAATTTTCAAAAATTAAATAACTTTAAAATTAATTAAAATAATTTTTTAAAATTAAATAACTTTAAAATTAATTAAAACAATTTTTAAAATTAAAATAACTTTAAAATTAATTAAAACAATTTTCAAAATTAAATAACTTTAAAATTAATTAAAACAATTTTTTAATTAAATAACTTTAAAATTAATTAAAATATTTTTCAAAATTAAAATAACTTTAAAATTAATTAAATATTTTCAAAATTA
>NW_027430219.1:0-4960 GCF_044706935.1 Curcuma longa | reverse complement strand
ACTTGCAACCTTGTACTATTTGGAATGGCGCGCAAAAGATGAATGGGTACAAGCCAGGGATCCCTTATGCATATTATGACAAGGTAAAGTTAAAGGAAATTAATTGTGCTCAATGTTTATGAAATGGTATGCTAATGTTTATGCTTGCTTTTACTATATGATATGTATATGCTCGGATTAACGACTTGGTTTTGGTGAGTAGGAAAGGAGCTTACTAAGCCTTGTGCTTACAGTCTTTCTTTCTCATGTTGCAGAACCTCATCAAGGTCGTTAGGGAACGGGAAGCAGCTGGACAAGGCCAATAAAGATGTGTGTGGTGGTGCCATAACGACGAAAATGAAATTAAACACTGCATGCTAAATGTTAAAGTTATTTTCTATTGTTTAAGACTATGATGCTATGTGGTCCATGATGGAACTTAAATTACTTAGACAATATTTGCATGCACTTAAGATGTGTTAAGTATCACATATGCATTTCTAATATGATAAAATGTTTCCGCTGCAATATTAGAATTCTTGTATGTGATATATTTTATAAGTATGTAAGAAAAAAAAAAAGAAACCCATGTAACGTCCGTCGTAAGACTCTGGTATATAAGTAAGGACGGGCGTTACAATAGACGACGAGGGGAGACTATCATGGAGGCAGTCTCAGCCTCAGCAGCCCCAGGATCAGCCACCTCAGCCACAGCCAGGTCTAGCAGGAGAGGACATAGACCTCGGAGTAGAGATCGAGGCGCTACTGGATCTACCTGATGTACCTGGACGACTGACCAGAGATTGGATAGGGTGGAGGGGACCTTGCAGACTGTGATTGGACGTCTGGATGCACAGGCTGCTAGCATGGCTGAAATACTCGAGTTACTGAGAGCGATGCAGCTACCACCACCACCACCTCCTCAGTAGATCTATTTCTCGGATACTTTTATTTGAATTGTCTGGATGTTAGACTTATTTTGTTGACTTGTTTGATTGACTTGTTTGATGCGCTTGGTTGGATGCTTTGACGTGACTTTGACTTTGACATTAGATGACTGTATAGTTTACTTGTTGCACTTTTATGCATATTCTTTTCAGTTTTATTTATGTCAGTTATTCTTTCTGTATTTATCTAAGGTTAGGTTTATGTTTGGTAGAGTAGTAAAATGAAATTATCAAAACTTATTGGTTTTAAATCTATTATAAGTAGTTTAACTTTACTTATCTTTTTAAAAATAATTCTTCTAGATTTAATTTTCTAAAATTTATAGGAATAAGCAATCCCTTAGGCATGATCCTATAGATAAGTTGGACATCTCACTCGCACACTAGGTACCTTGCTTGTGTAATAGAACGGTGTGAATATAGGCTTCTAGTCTAAGTACCAAGATGCTTAAGTCAGTGCATCAACCTTAAACTTTAAACTCATATTGATCAAGTTAAGTGTCCCAGAAAGAAAAAGCTTAATTTCTAAAGATTGGGATGATACACTTACACTTGGCTAACTGGGTCACTTACTTTCTAGTAGTTAGCTAAAACCTAAGTTGGACATGCGTCCCAAAGGATAAATTTTTCTCCCTAAGTAACTCTATATCAATGCTTCAAACCCTTAGAAAATACTTTTGATTATGCCAAAGGTAGTTTTTAACTTTTCAAGTTTTCAAAGTTTTTTCAAAATAATCCTTTAAGGGGGAGAGGTGAAAATATTTTCAAAAAGAGATTTTCAACTTTGCATAGAAAGCATGTTAGTGAGAGCCACTTATGATGTTATTGTTGTTATGCATAGTACTTAATTTCAATTACTTAACTTAGCATTTTTAAGTATATATATTTTAACTTAACTTGACTCATATGTATCATATTTTTTGATAATGGAATTAGGTTCATTTTATAAAGGTATTTTGTGGTTATTATATTTCTATTTATAAAGGCATTTGATTATTTAGTATTGGTGCCAAATAACTAAGTATAATAGCGTCCTTGAGTAGATGGTTCATATCTATATCAATCGATTGGTTGAATCGATAGTGAGATGATATAGAGAACACTACTCTAAATGATTCCTAGTCAAGTATTAACATTCAGGGACAATGTTAATGCGACGAGACTAGCATGTAGGTCAACACGATGACTTGATCTCACAAGTCATGGATATGAGATATCAAGTTGACACATGGGTATGCATTGGAGAATGTATACTGAATGACCCGCCTTGAGAAAGTATCATGGATCGTTATATGAGTGTCATATACTTTCTCATGTGGCTATTAGTATGACTATTAGTCCTTGGACCTGAAGTCACCATGGTTCCCTACATAAGGAGTTACTTACTTTGGCTTCGTCAAACGTCACCCGTAACTGGGTGGACTATAAAGGCGATTACTGGGTATGTAACAAATTATGCGGAGGGATGTGAGTGATGTAGATGGGATCTATCCCTCCTATATGACGGGAGTGATATCATAGTTCTTGATAGAGTAAGACCACTAAAGTGCATGGTCATGCCCAAATGAGTCAACATGTGATGTTGAGCTCGTTTGATTGTAGTGAGTCTACTTGGAGTTCAAGACATAGATTGATTAGAGGATGACACGGTCTATGCCTCGGTTTGATCAATCATGATATCAAGGATAGAAGGACATTGTCACATATTGTGAAGAGTCACAATTAGTAGTCACAATGGTGATGTTGGATCTCAACATTCTTGTAACTTGGGTAGTAGTGATGTGTTGCTAGATACCGCTCACTACTTATGTTTCTAAATCGGTTTAGAAGCATTGCCAACGTTACAAGAACCTATAGGGTCACACACAAAGGACAATTAGGTGGAGATTAGGTTCATATGATGAACCAAGAGGATTAGATTCATGTGATGAATCAAGTTGGGTTAAGTGTAATCCAAACTAGACTAGTGGAGTTGATTTGATCAACTTTGGGAGATTAGAAGTCAAGTTTGACTTGACTTGAGAAGGAGAACTTTAGGAGTCAAGTTTGACTTGACTTTGTGTCATGTCATCATAAATGTTGACTTGACTTTTTGCCATGTCATCATCCATGTTGACTTGACTTATGCCACCTCATGGTCAATGCTTGACTTGACCATTTGACTTTGAGGTGAGGTGGCATAAGAGGTGACCAATGGTGATGCTCCACATCATCATGGATGCCACATCATGGGGGTTACAATGAGAGTTTGTAACCTAAGACTTTAATGGGATTAATTAGCCATGAATGACCTTGATGTGACAAGACAAGGAGCACTTTTTTCTCTCCTCGTGAACACACTTTTTCCTCTCCTTCTCCCTCTCCTCTACTTCTGACCGAAGCCATTCCAAGGTGCTAGCACACCTTTAGGCTTTGGTTTTTCCACAAAAGAGTCCGTGTGGATACCATAGAGGAGTCTACGCGTGTAGCTCTCAAGATCCGACTCCGTTTCGCCGAGCGGGATACGCGAAGGGCACGCATCGAGGGTAAACACTCTAAACTCGTAGATTTAGAGTAGATCTAGAATATAAAACAAGTTTTGCAAAATTTTTGTTCGCACGGATTTTTGGCATGGACTTCCGAGGTTTCCACAACGCAAAAAGCAGTTTTTACGGCCCGAAAAATCCAATAGTGGTATCAGAGCCACGTGTGAAACTGTTGGTGCAAGATGCACTAAGATCTTGCCTAGTGTTTCGATGTTTGACAATACACCTAGGTCTGGTCAGTTTGACCAAGGGTTGATCCAAACAGGACTTGATGTTTGGATGTGTGGAAGTGAGTGAGAAAGATCTAGTCGGTTAGACTAGACAATGGAAGTCCTGGTGAGTGAAGCTGGGCAAGGGAAAGTCCTAGTTATAGGCTAGGCAAAGGGAAAGTCCTGGTTTGGAGGATCAGGCAGAAGTCTTGGCAGAGTCAACGTGCACCAGGCAAAGATCCGGACTTGGGTAGTTGCGGATGAAATGGACTTGGTCAGGAGGACCAAGTTGCAGAGAAGAATGGACTGATCAGGAGGATCAGTTGCGTTCAAGTCCTGGGGGGCAACGACAGAGCCGAGCAAAAGTCCAACAAGTCTGGGTGACTTGGTTGGCACGAATTCTCCAGAATGGAGTGGGTTAGACTAACCCAGAATTTCGGTAGAAATCTGAAGTTAGACCCACAAGGTAAAACTAGGATTGTTTGGTTGTTTTAATGCTTGTTTTGCAGGAAGGAGAACCAGCCAAAATAGGCCAAAAAACTAAGTTTCGGGCCTGGAGTCGACCCAGATGGGTTCTGGAGTCGACTCCAGCCGAATCAGCAGTAAGTCAAGGTCTGCGCGTCAAGTTCTCTGCCAGATCGGCCTGGAGTCGACCCAGGTGATGATTTGAGTCGACTCAGAGTCAAAGTTAATCACCTCCGCCGCCAACGAAGCTGGAGTCGACCCAAAATGCAATCCGAGTCGACCCAGAGGAGATAGACGTTAACAGAGATAAAGTCTGATCTGCCACCTCAGCTGGAGTCGACCCAGATGGCGATCTGAGTCGACTCAGGCGGCCTATAAAAGCAGTCTTCGAGCAGCAGCCAGAGGCATCAATTCTCAAATCCGCTTTCCGACAAGAGCCGCTGTTGAACGCGAACAAAGCCAAGTTCTCGCAACCGGGGAAGATCCAGGAGGAGTGCGCGACGCTCCGGACTTCCAGATCGGCGACCGAGAGTTTGTCTTATCTTTTACTGTCCTAATTTCAAGTTATTGTATTGTAATTGTTATTGGACTGTAAGACGGGTTTCTCCGCCTCCGAACGCCGTTCGGGAAGGAGACCACTAGTGGACGGGCGCCTCCCGTACATAGGCCTTGGACGTACTAACCCTGGGGGGTTAGGAACCAAGTAAATCCGCGTGTCCCTGTGCTTTTGTTATTTAATATTCCGCTGCTTAGTGTTACAGTTAACGAACGAATTTAAAAAAGCGACACGCGCTATTCACCCCCCCCCCCCCTCTAGCGCGTACACGATCCTACA
>NW_027430218.1:0-2278 GCF_044706935.1 Curcuma longa | reverse complement strand
TTTAACAGAGCGTCTGGATTTCCATTCTCGTTACCTAACCCCTCAAGGACTACCATTAGAAAGGTCGATAACTAGATCTTACGTTCTCTAATTCCTAGTCGTTCCTCCACTCCCGTATATGAACCATCGTCAGAGTTTGCCCAAGAAACCTCAAATCACCATGAATCATCTTATCATGAACCTTCTTCCCCTAGAGGCCTGCTAGGCATTCTTATGCATATGGTGAGATAGGTTCGGCTTATGATTTTTCTGCATTCCGTAGTTCTCTAGATATGCTCCATGAAAAGCACTTAGCCTACCAACGTTAGTTGGATGAGTATGGTGCTATGACTCAGCGGCAATTTAGAGAAGTACAGGATCATTTCAGTTGGGTGGATGAGTTCTACTCTTCGATGAACGATTTCATGGGACACCAATATAGGGAGTGGAGGAGAGAGGAGGAATTTTGGAGGTCCATGGACCTAACTCGCCAACATGTTGCCTCATTATACCAGTATCATGAGAGTCTAGGCAACCTACCTCAACTTCCTAGATTTCCTCCTAGGTATCCGCCTCCTCCAGATCAAGAAAGAAGAAGGTAAAAAGGTTTAAGTCTGGGGAAAAAGTAATAATTGTGTATAGTGTAAATATAATAAATTGCACTTTATTTTGAACTTTGTTTATGCATTTTACTTTAAAATTTGCTTTGAATTTATTTTAAAATTTTAAAATTTGTTTTAAAATTTACTTTAAGAATGCATGGTAAATAACATGTCAGAAATCACCATAATCACTTTAGGTGTTTGTTCTCTTGTAAAAATGCTAGCATGTTCCTTGTTTGGATGATGATTTTAATACTAGTGGTTAATATCCTTAAAACTATGTCTTTTCTTATCTTCAAGAGTAGGAAGTGAGCTAGTATATCTTGAGAAGTTTGAGACTTGGACTAGTTTAAGGATCTCTTACACTACTGCCTAAGCTAGGATGTTGATTTATCTATGAAATTAGTCATGATTCATGAGACTTGATCAGTACTGGTATTTCCATGGTGATCTTTCATTGCATTTTGATTACTGGACCAACTCAAGTCATATAAACCTTTTTAGAAAAATCTTAAATCCCTAAAAAAAGCTCTTTACTTTGAATTCAAAATATAAAAAAATAATAAAAGAAATAAAAGGGATGAAAAAAAAACAGTGTCGAGAGTGGAAATATTTCATTTACCCCTTTGAGATCGATTAGGATTACTGAGGAAATAAATAACTTGATTCTCTTGATCTTGAGTCAATCCTTTGAGACCTTACACAAGGGAAGAAATGAACCAAGCCTATGGCAGGTACGTGTCTAAGGCCGGGAACATTTAGGAACACGGTAGCATGACGACTTGACTTGAAGTAAGGATTTGATACCAAATAGACTAAGGCAACATTTTGCACTAAGCACAGAGAACTTCTTCTAGGCCTTGTTTTAATGATTTTAAGTATCATGCTTACTATTACTTCTGTTTGATAAGATTAGACTGATGTGCTTGGGATATCTATATGATGTGCCTTCCGCAAGTATACGGAATGTCGTCAAGTAATAAAAAGATATCGAACCACAAGGACCGTCAAATTAATCACTAAACTAGCACAATAAGAGTGGAGAGATCACGTATTTTTAGTTGGTGTGGGGGAGAGACAGTGTAATCGAGCTCCTAAACCTCAAATAGAGAAAAATCAACTATGACAGATTGGGGAAAACAATCCTAGGACTTTGGAATCCTCGAGATTATGTTTGATTGACTATGGATCCTTCACCATTCCTCAATATTTGCACATTTGCAAGGATTCTAACCAAAGTATCCAATTAGACCTCATCAGGTTTCCTCAGATTAAAATCAATGGCGTTCTAGCGTTACGATTGTCAGTTTGAGATGACCCTAGATAGCCTGGTTATAGTTCTCCCGCTGTCACCCGAGCACTCCAGCATACTACTAGTGTCCTACCCTCTATCACAGGGTATCCATTTAAGGACCTCTCCCTAACAATCAATAACCATTAGTTATCTCTCACAAAGATTCATTATAGCTAAATAACTCCTCGGAAGGTCCAGTTAAAGGTTCATCTTCTGTCACAAGGCACCCCAGTTATACGATCCTAAGAATCTTTAAAACCACAACTCACCCTTATCCTCATAGACTCAATATCATTCATAGACATATTATCAAACAAGCGCAAGGCACAAGTCTATAAAGCAATATGCACACATATTGTTGGGATGTATACAAGAATCCTAGCTATCTATGTAAATAAACATT
>NW_027430217.1:0-1295 GCF_044706935.1 Curcuma longa | reverse complement strand
CACGAAGAAATGGAGGAGAAGAAGAAACAAGGCAGAACACGGCCGTGCCTACCAGGCACGGCCGTGCCGTGCCTCAAAGGCACGACCGTGCTTCATTCCAGAGACGCGCCAGGTGTAGGCCGTGCTTCTCAGGCACGGGCGTGCCTTCCGACAGAGCCGCGACCTTCTGAAACCGTGCCTCATAGGCACGGGCGTGCCTAGCAACAGAGCAGCGGCTGTACATGGCCGTGCCTCCTAGGCACGGCCGTGTGACGGAACGTACACGGGCGTGTCTACCTACCATTCTGGACTGCTCTGCAGACTTAAAGTAAAACGGGCATATCTTTCAGCTCCGATTGAACCATGGGCCGTTCCACCCCTCAAAATGAAGCTAACTTCGAGATCTACAACTTTGCTTCAGGGTGTACAGAACGTTGACAGCTCTAGGCCGTGCTAAAAGGCACGGCCGTGCCTCCAAACAGCGGCCGCGCTGGGTATTCTGCCCAAACTGCAGACCAAACTTCGAACCAACATAACTTTCGGCTCAGATGGAGTTATGGGTCGGTCCACCACCCAAATTGAAGATAATTCAAAGCTCTACAACTTTGGTTCAGGGTCCAATTGAAGAAAACCGGGTTTACTTGGTGAAAAACCCCTCGAGGCGGAGCCTTGTGAACCAGGGACAATCTGGGCAGTTTTGGGTGAGTATAAAAGGTGGAAACAAACCCAATCTTGGGTTATCTTGGGTCATTCTCCAAAACCCTTGGTCTTGGCTTGGCGGCTGCGCCTCCCCCTCTCTAGGGGAGGCCCTAAACGCTCCATCCTTCGCCGATCCACCTCGCCATTCATCTCCACCGATCCATCCTACACCGGAGCAAGAAGATCTTCAAGAGGGAACCACGCTTCAAAGATAAGTCTTCCCTTTTCTTGTGGATGACTATTTTCATGTATTTCTCTTGTAATCTTCTTGTAATGGAGTAGATCCTTGAGTTTAGG
The DNA here is from genome assembly GCF_044706935.1 of Curcuma longa. Taxonomy (NCBI): domain Eukaryota; kingdom Viridiplantae; phylum Streptophyta; class Magnoliopsida; order Zingiberales; family Zingiberaceae; genus Curcuma; species Curcuma longa. Next base: position 320 of record NW_027430217.1, on the reverse strand, counting down.
ATGTAGGATGAACATCTATGTAATGATGGTGATGTATGAACTTGTTTATGACATTTTCCTATTCAATGAAATGTTTACCTTTGTTTCATGTGTATTGTGCCTTGAACGTGTTTGATGAAATGTTTGTGTGAGCAAATATGCATGATTATGAGGGGTATATTACTTTGGGTAGGGAGATCCTAGGCCGTATACCAGGGCGCCTGAGTGATGATGGGCAGACCTTGAACCGGGCGAGTCCAAAGTGATTCCTACATAGGCTAAACCCCCATAAGGGATATCTAGTGGTTGATGGCCACTAAGGACAAGTCCCTTAACAAGAT
>NW_027430216.1:0-1974 GCF_044706935.1 Curcuma longa | reverse complement strand
AAGTTAAAGAAAGTTTAAAGTACGTAACGTCTCCCTATTACATAAGAGAAAGAGGGGGGCGTTACATCGTAGGGCTAATTGTTTGAGATAGTTGAGATGATAAATTTTATCTTAATACTACAATAAACGCCACAAATTAATATTTTATTATACCATTTTAATATGACCTATAAATGACACTACAACAAAAATTGTATGTTGGGGCGCTCAAAAAGTGCCTCAATAGATTTATGTTGTGACACTTTGATTTGTTGAGGCGTTAGGATAAAACGCCGTACAAGCGGGTGTCACAACAAATACTAGCGCCCCAACAGATATTTGTTGAGGCGTTACTAAATGTTCCTTGAAGTGTTTTTGAGACACGAAAAAATGTCTCATCTGCTATATATTGAGGCATTTTATTGTGTCTTTTAAAGTTCATTTTAAGGCATACGAAAAGTGCCTCATCTGCTATATGTTGAGACGTTTTATTTTGTCTCATAAATTTCATTTTGAAGCACAAAACAATGCCTCACCTGCTATATATTGAGGCAATGCAATTTGCCTCTCGTGGCTAAGCGGGCAGAAGTCGATCTCGGTGGTGTACGCCTGCTTCGGTAGCTGGAGCCAGTTCGCAGGGGAGCAACTCAGGGAGATGGCGCTTGGGCTAGAGGCTGCCGGCCACCCGTTCTTGTGGGTGGTGCGCGAGGCGGACGAGGCCGAATGGATGCCGCATGGGTTCGAGCAGCGGGTGAAAGGGCGGGGGCTTGTTCTTCGGGGATTTGTCCCGCAGGTAGAGCTGCTCAGCCACGCCGCCGTCGGCGCGTTCGTGACGCACTGCGGGTGGAACTCGATTCTGGAGGGCGCCTCCGCCGGGTTGCCGATGGTGACGTGGCCGATAGGGACGGAGCAGTTTATAAACGAGAAGCTGGTGGTGGAGCGATTCTGCGTGGGCGTCAAAGTGTCAGACAGCATAAGGAGCGCGATGGATCCAAATCGGACGATCGTGAGGGCAGCGGAGTTGGCAAGGGCGATAGGGAGCATCATGGACGCTGGGGAGGCTGCCGAGGGAACGAGGAGGCGGGCGAGGGAGCTCGCGGAGAAGGCGAGAGCGGCGGTAGAGAAGGGCGGGTCGTCCGACAAGGGTTTGAGCGATTTGATAGAGGATATATACGTCTGGCACGACAACAAGAAGTCCGCCGCCGGGAAGACGGCCGACATTTACGCTCCGTTTACTTCGAAGCGCGGAAAGAAAAACCGCAGAAAGTTTTCTTTCGTAGTCATCCATCCCTTGTTTACCTTTCAAAATTTTTTGGAAGGAAGAGAAATTTCATCCGTCAGCGGATGATTTTTTCCCCCAAAATCCATCTCCGCCAAATCGGGCGGAAACGCAAACGGACGGATGACACTTGACTGCTTGCTCTGGTTGAGGGAGGCGCCGACAGTGGCCTCGTCGACGAGGGGAGCATCCATGGCGGAATGCTCCTGCGGACGCACCACCCACGCCTCTTCCCCTCTGCCACACCGGAGCGGCAGCGAGCAACGCGGAGGAGCGGAAGCAAGCGGCGCGGAGCGGCGGAGCGGAGAAGAAGAGCAAACGAGGCTGAGGTTAGCAGCGGAGGAGAGGAGGAAGAGGAGAGTGGAGTCGCTCGGGACGCGGAAGAGGCGAAATTCTTCCTCCTTTCCCTCTGGTCAAAATTGGGTCATCTTGTTCCGATCAATCGATCGAGCCGCCGGAGATGATGGCGCGAGCGGCGGTGGGGGTCCAGTGTCCGTGTCCCGGGATGGTGGCGGAGGGAATGGTCGGTCGGATGGGGCGGACGCAATCGTCGCCGCAGCTGCGGTGCTCACTGGCAGTCGTACGCACGACGGCCTCGCCACCGGCGTCGTCGAAGAGAGGCAGGTCGGTCGGGATGTTGTTTTCCTTCGGTGGGATCATATCCAACAGGATCCGGTCGTTTATGTTCGAGGCGGAGGAGGAGGAGGAGGAGGAAG
>NW_027430215.1:0-1829 GCF_044706935.1 Curcuma longa | reverse complement strand
TGTTGGACTTTCCGAGCCGCAAAAACCGCTTTTGCGTTGCGGAAACCCCGGAAGTCCATGCCAAAGGATCCGTGCGAAAAATACAAAATTATTTTCTTGTACATGATTAGATAAACTCTACATCTACATGAAGAGATCATTTACCCTCGGTGCGTGCCCTTCGCATATCCCACTCGTCCAAACGGTGCCGGATCTCGAGAGCGTCAAGTGCCGCTCCTCTATTGGTATCCACACGGACAAGATGAGTGGAAAAACTGAAACAAAAGGTGTGCTAGCACCTCCACAAGGTTTCGGCCAGGTTGAGGAGGAGAGGGGAAGAAGAAGAACACTTAGGAAGAAGAAGGAGAGAATGAGAGATTGATTCAAAAATCAACACTAAACTCCCTTCATGTGGCCGACCACATTAAGCCTCATCAAGGCCACTAAATGCCATTAAAATGCCATGAGTTACAATCTCATATGTAACTCCCATGAGGTGGCAACCTTTGATGATGTGGAGCATCATCATTGGCCACCACTTATGCCACCTCAACTCAAAGTCAATTGGTCAAGTCAAGCATTGACCATGAGGTGGCATAAGTCAAGTCAACATGGACTATGACATGGCAAAAGTCAAGTCAAACTTGATGATGATGTGGCACAAAGTCAAGTCAAACTTGACCCTCAAGTCAAGTCAAACTTGATCATAAAGTCTTCCTTCTCAAGTCAAGTCAAACTTGACTTCTAATCTCCAAGGTTGATCAAATCAACTCCACTAGTCTAGTTTGGATTACACTTAACCCAATTTGATTCATCACATGAATCTAATCCTCTTGGTTCATCATATGAACCTAATCTTCACCTAATTGCCCTTTGTGTGTGACCCTATAGGTTCTTGTAACGTTGGCAATGCTTCTAAACCATTTAGAGACATAAGTAGTGAGCGGTATCTAGCAACACATCACTACTACCCAAGTTACAAGAATGTTGAGATCCAACATCACCATTGTGACTACTAATTGTGACTCTTCACAATATGTGACAATGTCCTTCTATCCTTGATATCATGATTGATCAAACCGAGGCATAGACCGTGTCATCCTCTAATCAATCTATGTCTTGAACTCCAAGTAGACTCACTACAATCAAACGAGCTCAACATCACATGTTGACTCATTTGGGCATGGCCATGCACTTTAGTGGTCTTACTCTATCAAGAACTATGATATCACTCCCGTTATATAGGAGGGATAGATCCCATCTACATCACTCACATCCCTCCGCATAATTTGTTACATACCCAGTAATCGCCTTTATAGTCCACCCAGTTACGGGTGACGTTTGACGAAGCCAAAGTAAGTAACTCCTTATGTAGGGAACCATGGTGACTTCAGGTCCAAGGACTAATAGTCATACTAATAGCCACATGAGAAAGTATATGACACTCATATAACGATCCATGATACTTTCTCATGGCGGGTCATTCAGTATACATTCTCCAATGCATACCCATGTGTCAACTTGATATCTCATATCCATGACTTGTGAGATCAAGTCATCGTGTTGACCTACATGCTAGTCTCGTCGCATTAACATTGTCCCTGAATGTTAATACTTGACTAGGAATCATTTAGAGTAGTGTTCTCTATATCATCTCACTATCGATTCAACCAATCGATTGATATAGATACGAACGATCTACTCAAGGACATTATTATACTTAGTTATATGGCACGAATATCAAGTAAGTATAATAACCATAATAAAATGCCTTTATAAAATGTAGAAATATGATACATGGAGTCCATACAACAATCATCAAATGATTGGCTCTAGGGCTCTCACTAACA
>NW_027430214.1:0-4163 GCF_044706935.1 Curcuma longa | reverse complement strand
TATATATATATATATATATATATATATATATATATATATATATATATATATATATATATATATATATATATATATCTTAACATGTTTATAATATGACGCATTTCGTTTTGATTTTTCAAGTTAATGAAATTTAATATTAAAATTTTGAAAATATGCAAATGAAAACACTAGTTATATATCATTGATATTTGTCCATGTTACTTAACATAGAAGTAACTTTGAGTGCATTTGTTGAACTGTCTCTTTCGTTACACTTGATAATCAACTTGCAAACTTGTGCGGAAGGCACGGCACAAGAAGAACCAAAATAGCTAGGCCTCGTCATCTCGGAGAAATAAAGCATGAACTCATTTTATTTTAAATATCAACTTGACCAAGTATAGTTTTCACACTTTGGATCCAATCTATTGAATCAGCGGTGAAATTTAACAAAGATATCTATTATTATTATTTTTATTAAAATATTACCTAATGTATTCTTTTCCTCTATCTGAAAATATTTTATTTTAACACTTTATACTAGCTATAGACATAACTACTATAATATAAAATAAAATTAGTCTAACTTAATTAAAATTATTATATATAAAATATTATTTTATCAAAATATTTTATATTAATTTAATTAAAATTGTTAGGACTTGTGCGAACTAAAGAGGGAGTGAATAGCTCCGATCGCTTTTCATCTTGATCTTATGCTCGTCATTTGAATGCGCTGTCACGTCCCAGAAACAGTCGCCTGACTGATATAAATCGGTCAGTACCTTCCAAGTCCGACAAACAATTTCAGAAACCTCGAAAATATACCTATATTGGCCTCCATGGCTCTAATAATATAAAACAAATAGTAAGAAACCAATTATCGTAAAATAGAACCATGACTTACCTCTTCTGCCGTCCGGGAGGCACACAGCCAAAACATAACAATTAGGGCCCCTCGAGGATATACATAAAATATTCTCTAAAACAAACTACAAGTGTAAAATAGTACAAGCTAAGTCTGAAATATAAATACGGATAACATAAGTGAAACATAAACCAAAAGAGACGAAGTTATCTCGACAGGGGACTAGCAGCGCGGCTCTCCAGACAGACGTCATCCTGAAAAAAAATAAAATCAATGGGATGAGTTCAATGAACTCAGCGGGTATCTAGCAGACATGCATAATAAACTATCCCTAGCAGTAATAATCATTCTAGTACAGTCTCTTGAGAGGTAGTAAGAAATGCAAACTGAAACTACAAAAGAGTTGTACATAACAGAATCACCTATCCCGACACAACAACACGAACCATACAACGGATGCAAGGTCGCCAAACCAAATGCATAAGGCCTCCTGTATGAGCATGTCAAACATATGCAGCAATCAAAAATGCAGCAAACATAAATAAATGCAATCCATGCAGCATGCACATGATGTAATGACATGGTCACCCCTGACGCTAGTCAGTCACCATCACCGACAATGGTGAGGTTGATTGGGTAAGGCTATGACAATTGTGCACTCTGTCATCATTGCTCCTGTGTGACCGAGTGGACAGGATGTTGGCGGAGTACACCTATCCTCCTACCCCAAATCACATGGGGGAGCTGTTAGTACCGATGGAATCAAAATATCTCCACAATGGTATGATATTGTCTACTTTGGGCCTAAGCCCTCATGGCTTTGTTTTTGGGCTCTCTCCAAAAGGTCTCATACCAATAGAGATACTTTCCATCCTTTTAACCCCATGATCTTTTCCATGTACTTTAGATGTGGGACTATGTTTGCACCCTTGCAACCCAACAATCCCCCCTCAAACAAAGGACCACATGCCCCCCAACGTCGTTTTTGATATCTAAATTCTCGACCCACCAGGACTTTTTTGTCCCTTAGCCCATCCGACCTACAAGGACTTCCCACCTAGCCGCAGCTCAGATTTTTTGTCCCTCGGTCTACCCGACCTACTAGGACTTCCCACCTAGTCGCAACTAGGACTTTTTGCCCCTCGGTCCACCCGACCTACTAGGACTTCTCACCTGGTGTCTGGTCCTCTTGATTCAGACACGGGATCATCCACTTTCTTTGTTTAAGGTTCAAACCACATGGTTAGATCTGGATCATGGCTCATCCGGCGGTTAGTCCGGTGAAGAGCGGTCTCGCTCTGATACCACTTGTTAAAACCGATGGAATCAAAATATCTCCACAATGATATGATATTGTCCACTTTGGGCCTAAGCCCTTATGGCTTTGTTTTTGGGCTCTCCCCAAAAAGTCTCATACCAATGGAGATACTTTTCATCCTTTTAACCCCATGATCTTTTCCATGTACTTTAGATGTGGGACTATGTTTGCACCCTTGCAACCCAACAGGAGCATTGCTCTCATCTCCTCGTCTCATAGTAAGGAGGAGGGATTCCTATATGCTACCACGCTACGACACCACTATCCTTGAGCGCCTGAGCGGAGCCCTGACAGAGTAACTGCACACACTCCTGATGTACCACTAATCCGTGAGTTTTAGTGTATGTAGATCATGTAACTGGCGACGGACTCAGACTATATAGGAGCCGATGATTGCCAGTATGCAATCATGCAAGGATGGTGCATAACACTAATGCATGCAACACCTACTAATTAAATTTGTCTCTATATAATACGTACCAATTTGAGTATATCAAATGACCTTAGTATCATAAGTCTAGGTATATATGCAAGGTACATCTAGTAGCTAATCAATGCCCAGTAAGGAGCAATATGTCACTATTCTGATGAACATAAATATGAGAACTGATAAACTGCATGAAAATGCAACATGAAATCCCAGCATGATACATACAAGGCTTGGGTCCCACCTTCATGCTTTATGTGTGTCATGCTGAAATTTTATGCTGTATTTTCATGCAGTATATCATTGCTCCATAAATATATATATAGCAAGTATCAAGATGATATGGAACTAAACAAGTAATGGATAAAAATGACATACAACATGTACCAAGTAGTAACATACCAAGGCAGATATATAAAAATATAAAAATTACTATCAGCTATAGCAAAACCATACATATCAAAATGACATATCTAAAGAGATAAGACAAGATATCCGTCTTCAGAAAGTAGTTCATATCAGAAAAGAACCTTTGTCTAGAAATCCGGTAGCAAGTCAATGTCCTATACCATGGGGCTTAAACTTAGCTATTTACATATCAAGGTGATTGACTAAATGAGAAATTAAATCATATCAAGTCCGATCCTAAACATTCCTATTCATTTAATTAACTCCCAAAAAAAAAGAATGAGACATGACTCTACACTATATATTTCAATCAGATTATTAATTATGTTGATGATTTGGCATTGTGCTCCACCCAAGCTCGTTTCCTACACCCCCATTGAAAACAAATGATGCTAATTAAATATTAATAACTTAAATAATAATAATCTGACTAATAACAATATGATATCGATCTTATATTTTTAAACTTCAATTAATGTTCTCGATATGAATTTATGATTATTTGTCATAAACTATGTCAACACTTGGTTCATGCACCCCACCTGGTCTTCACTGCAAATATACATTGCTAGGCATGAGTGTAATGTACATATTGCATCAAAGCTTATTGATTAATGCAACACATCCCAAGTTTCTAGTTTGTGTGGGATCACAGCATGTTGCAAATATATTGAGCTCTAGGACCACCCTTAAGACTTGGTCAATATACTTTTCAATTCATTATTAGGTGGCAATAAAAGACAAAATGACTCCTTAGATTGCACTCTCAGATAAAATGAAAATTTATTATATATGTTTTTTCCTTTTTTATGAAATACTGGTCACAGATGATATGCATTACTTTATCAAAATATAACTTTATTATTATAACACCTAACTCTCTCTTTAGTTCTTTCAGTAAAAGAAACTGACATATGGAAAGAAGCATCCTCATTGTCATGGTACTTGATTTCACCACTACATTTTTTTTTCTGCACCAATATATTAAATCTCCAACCAGACAACTAGTTCCCAATGCCACACTCTTGTTTCACCTATTATGGCCAATCTTAAACCAGAATTAGATAAAGCCTATGAGACAAAATGGAAATCTTAACTGAAGCCAAAGAAGAAATAAACAGGAATTCCAAGCTTACCGTCAACCTTAAAGCACAATCCTCCTC
>NW_027430213.1:0-4988 GCF_044706935.1 Curcuma longa | reverse complement strand
TGTCCTCTTTTCTCCTTCGGGCCCGCACAGGTTGAGGTGACATATTCTTGACCGGAGGATTGACTGTCGTCGGTTTTTAGCTGGAACACGTAGGTTTTCTTTCCTTCCGTTCTTGACAATTAATGCCCACTTTATTTCGGCGGATGGATAATAATGTGATGGACCATCCCCAGGGATAAAGATTCACTGTAGAAGAGAGACCCGACCACGGTTCAGAACCGTCGGTTCGACGGTTCGGAACCGCCGGTTCGACGGTTCATGGCAGGTCGACCCTTAACCTTAACCGCTCAAGACGGTTACGGTTCACGGTTCGGAACCGCCGGTTCAGGGTTCGGTTCATGGTTCACGACGGTTCGCCACGGTTCAAGATTATTATATTAAAAATTTAAAATGTATATAAAAGAAATATTGAAAAAGAGCGAAAAATTGATGTAGTTTAATGGTGCATATTCCTTTCTCTCACGTCAGAGAAGTATAGTGGTCTCTATATCCATTTTTCATACAGAACTCTCGGGTTCGATCGCCACCAATCGCGTATTATAATATATATTGAAATAAATATATAACTATATTATATATAATATCGTATTGAAATTATGTATAAAAGTCATTGGGGGTAAATGGAACTATATTATATATAATATCGTATTGAAATTATGTATAAAAGTCATTAGGGGTAAATGATGAGTGTCTACGTCTTTGACCGGTGAGAATGGTTCCCCATCAATGGCGTATTAAAAATGAATTAAATAAATATAAATATAGTATATATATAATTATATTAATCCTATAATAAAAAATGTTGTAGAACAGTGGTAAGTATATGTGTTTGTGTTTCATAATGTCTCCGATTCGATTCCAAACAATGCCTAATTGAATTAAATAAATACATTTTATATAAAAATGTATTAAAAAATTATAAAATTAAAAAAACCAAACCAGCGGTTCAACCCGCCGGTTAATCGGCGGTTCGCCGGTTCCAAATGAGCTGAACCTTAACCGGCCCGGCATCCTGACGGGCCGGTTACGGTTCGGCCCAGCTAACCGGGTCAACGGTTAACCGGGCCGGTTCCGGGTCGGGTCCGGTTTGGACCCGGCCCGTGGTCGGGTCTAAAGAGAAAGTAAAAGATTCACTTAGTTTAACCGTGTTAATAACAAAAAGATAGATTGTGTGTGAATCGGGTGAATTCGCAACCAACTCAGACTCATGGTGTGTAATAAGTTGTAATGTAAATTTTGATGAAATTCATTTATATTTCTACAACGATATGATATTATCCATTTTGAATTGAAGTTTTTATAATTTTATTTTTGAATTATACCCAAAAGACATTATCCTAATGATATATTTTCTATCTTAGAATCTTTTCTATATATTTATAATATAGAACTTTGATTGTATCATAATATATAATCGATAAACTTGCGAACAGGCAACCATCGTGAGCTCGTGAGCATGTCATGAGGTTGCCGTGAGTACACGAGAAGGACATAAGATTGTTACAAACTCATGAGCAAGCTAAGAGGCTACAACAAATCAAGGACGAATCCAGAAATTAGAGGTGGACTGTGCTAACTTTAGGTATGAAAAGGATTCATTAACATCAAAATACAATGAACAGGCAGAACCCATTAATTTTTCTTTAATACCAAATTATAAATTACAAATATATATCTAATTTTTTTTAAAATTAAATTATAAATATATATCTAATTTTTTAAAAATTAAATTAGAGCCCAAAATAACCCAATCTTATATAATTTTTAAACCCAAAATGCTCAAGGATTCATCTCTGAGAGAGGCTCGAAGTCAAGAGCTCAGGAACTGCTATAAGATTATGCACTAGCCAACTGCGCCGCCTACCCATTCAGAAATATTTATTAATGATAAGTTATTATAAAATATACAGGGCCGGGCTACAACCCAAGATAGCCCCTATTTAAATCCGTCTCTGCAACAAGCTTGCCAGCAGATCACCAGGCTACTGACACAAGCTTGCCGTGTCGGGACGTAAGTGGGAATATTTTATCAACTCATGAGCAAGTTATGAGGTACAATAAGCTTGCCAGCAAGTCGCCAGGCCACTGATGCATGCTTGCCCTGTGGGCATGTAAGTGGGAAGATTTTATGATAGGGAAGGAAAGAAATTTTGTATTGTCCAATTTTAAATGGATCAAAATCTTGCCAAAAATCAACCCGCAAATAAATGACGAATCCATCATTCTAATAATTTTACATCTAATAAATAATGGATAATGTGACTCATGCAATCTGTTCATTCAATGATTCATTCTTAGCCTAAGTAAATCTTTTAGTTTTCCTTTTTCTTTCCCTTTCTACAGTGAGTATTTATTCGCAAGGATAGTTCATCCCAATATTTTCCATCTTCCAAAGCAAATTAGACATAAGGGGGCATGGTGAAGGATCACCTCTACTTGGAGATGTTAAAACTCTAATCTGGCCAAGTATAACACAAGCTCAATTGACCCATTTACTATAGTAAAAGAGTGGAATTTATCACTCCTGTGACCCTATACGATCGGCCCAACGATCATCTATAAAGAGGTAAATCAAAAAATCATTATTGGTTACTACGAGGAGGATATTGTCTCGACTTTGTTGAGATTCGACCCTTATCTACTACAATAAATCTATCTCATAGTAACTAATTCAACCATATCCCAGAGGTTAAATTAGTAATACAACGACTCCACTAGAGACCCATTTACTTATCATGCCAACTCGAACGTGATATGATTTATCACAGGCTATGATGTTACCATAAATTGTTTGGCATGAGCCCAAATTAATTGACCGGTTCTTGAGCCAACCTAGGCCTAGTTGTCCTATGTTTGTGCCAAACTTGAATCAAGCTCACTAGACTAAGAAATATTTTAAAATATATTATAAAAATATTATAAAATAAAATTAATAAAACGTGAAAAATATAATGAAAAAACTCTAAAATTTTGTTAACTAAAATTTTAATATTTTAGATCATTAACATTTTAAATATTATATCCTCACTTTCATGTAATATAAACAATTTAACATTATATCTGAAGCACTTAAGAATAATACGTCACAAGATTTAAGTTTAAAAAAACACTAAGTTTATGATTTGAACACAAGAAGGATTAGAATCAACATAGTTCAACTTACCTTTATTTACCTTAGGTGAGGATGAGGCAGAGATAAGTGATTCTTAGCTTGGGGAGCAATTCTAGAATTTTAATTTCGTCACGATGATTGTTAATGCTCTAAATATTATTCGCTCTCTTACCTCAATGTTGATACATATGAAGGTAGTCTATCTTGAGGTAACCAGTATAGACTTTTGAAATTATATTGGTGTGTCTATTCAAATGCGACATCTACTTTCAAGGTAGCCTTATTAGAGCGATATCTTTCTTAGGGAGGCTCCTGTTACGATGTCCCACAGTCCTCTATGTACTATCTCATATTTTGTGACATCAAATCTGAGTAAACTCAATAAGTTTTGTGATAGCCAATTGCACCTTTTTGAGGGTTTGAACTACTTTTGTAAACAACCCTTCACATCTCACTCTTTATGGGTCGGAGAGTTGGGTTTACAATTCGATCCTTTTCTCTATCCTGTTGGATATAAAGATGCATGATTAGTGCTATAATCATATTATGCACAATAAAATCATATCATGGATCAACAATCGTGCGATAAAGAAAAACAAATAGATATGCAAAATAGTATCAACAATACATCGAACTATTTTCTCATCCTATAATTAGAGTACTACTCCATGGAGATGGAGTTACAACTAAAAGACAACAAAAAAGATATTCTACAACTCAAATCAAGGAGAAAAGAAGAGAGAAATCTTAGTCGTGTGTCAATCATCATCTTCAAAAGAACTCCAAGCTTGAATGATGGATAAAAACTCTGATGACTCCTTAGAAATAACTCTCCTATGGTTTTTTATCATGGGGACCCAGGGACCCGGGACAATGGTGCAACGGTAGGACATCCAGGTTGTGACCCAGGGACCCGCGGTTCGATCCCCAGCTACGACATATTTGCAAGAATTTTCTTCCAAATAGGGAACGCAATCAAAGGATGTTGGGCATCTGGATTGGCCGTCGTATGCACTTCCCGATTTATCCTGGTACTCGATGGGAAACTTCCGTGGGACTGGGCCGGCCACCCCCAGGGATTGAGTCCATGAGACTGACTGGGATTTATCATCATTTTTTTATCATGGGGAAACACCTCTTTCCTGAATCATGAGCCTCTTAGAACTTTTTATAACCCTTAAAACTGATCAATTCTGTTGTATCTTTCCAAAAATATCAGGGCGCCGCCCATGAGCCACGACCATGCTAGGAGGCACGGCCTGCCCGTGTTGCTCCTAGGTGGCAGGAAAGGAGGGTGTACACATCCGTGTTGGAAGCACGACTAGACCATGTCCATCTTTAGATTTTCTTCTCTTTGGTTGTGAAATGGCATGGTCATGCCATGGGGCACGACTTGCTCATGGAGTTTGCTAGAGGCTGGTTGTTACTCCGTTTCACGTTAAACTTCATCTGGAAGAACACGCCCATGTTATCGAACATGACCAAAGTGACTTCTTTACTATGGACTCTCCTTTTTTAACTTCAATTAAACTTCGATTTCATGTCTTGTCAATAAAAAAATATAAAGAGCAGTTCCACGAAAATGATGCAAAAGAGATATAGGTATGTAAAATATGCTCATGCGATGAAATAAAATGGATGCAAAAGAATATCAAAAACTTTATATGAAACATACATCATTTCTTAATTAATAGAATAGTTTATTAGACTTGGAAGTCAATTGTAGGCTTGCTACTCATAAATGGAACATTCTATTATTGTTGGTGCAATCTTTGCCCCAAGTGCATTGAGTTTCAATGTTTGGCTAAACCATGTTTAAAGTTAGGCAATACATGTGATCTAACATGTGTGATGCAAGTTTGCAGGAAAGTCCAAG
>NW_027430212.1:0-3021 GCF_044706935.1 Curcuma longa | reverse complement strand
TAATCATTTGACCAAAACATGATACTTTATTTCATAAATGTTTATATACAAAAGAGCAAGTCTTTTTAGTATACATCCTAATACAAACTTGCGCGTTGGCTATAGTGCCTTCCTCCCCATCGGATGAGTTTGATTGTGGATCACTAGAACAAACTTCCTTTATGGATGGTCGTACAAAATTATTTAGGAATGTATATGTCCACACGATCGTGGCATACAAATCCTAAATAATGGGCTTAGTATCAAGTAATGGTGAACACTTAGGCATAATTAATAGTATCCTCCCCATCGGAGTCACTACTATTATTTGTGTGACCGAAGTCAAACCAACTATTAATTTTATTTGTCATAAAGTTAGGTTGACAAGATAATAAAATTAATGGGTAAAAACCCTCCTCTTACAAATGCTTGAATTCGTATACGTCTACACTATCGTGGCATACGAAATTCCCCTGTGTTTGAAGGTTGGATGAATTTAAATTATATTGTTTAAGGAAATCAATATAATTCTAAATTCTAAAAATTTTCACTTTATGATTCTCTGGTCTTAGAACGGCTTTCAACCCACTAGCCGTTATACTCAAAGGAAATAAACTTACTGGTCCTAACTATATGGATTGGAAACGCAACTTGGACATTGTCCTAACTACCGAGGAGTACAAGTTTGAAATTCTCGAGGTCTGTCCTAGCTTACCTGAAAAGGATGCGACTGAAGAAGAGATAGAGAAACATAGGAAGTGGGTGAAGGCAGATGGCGCGATGTTATATTTTGGTATCTATGTCAAATGTGCTGCAACATCAGCATCAGGCCATGCCTACTGCTTATGACATGATGCTCAATCTCAAGGAACTTTTCGGGCATCAGAATCGAATTGCTAGGTAGGAGGCAATGAGAAACTTAATGATGACCACAATGAAAAAGGGGACACCCGTAAGGGATCACATCCTTAAGATGATGGCTCATTTGAATGAAATAGAAATCCTTGGAGCTGAAATCGATGGGGAAACCCAGGTCGATATTATTCTCCAAACACTGCCCAAGAGTTTTGAGCCAACTCCCACGATGCAACAAACGGAAATAAATAGCACAACTTCTAACCATAAGAGAAAAGAATCTTCAGAATGAACCAAACAAATCTTTGGCATCTAAGGTTAGGTCATATTAACTTGAGTAGAATTCAAAGGTTGGTAGTCGATGGACCTTTGGGTTCACTGACGGTTGAAAATTTCTCAACATGTGAATCATGCTTGGAAGGTAAAATGACCATGAGGCCTTTCAAGGCTAAGGGGTATAGAGCAAAAGAAGTGTTAGAACTGGTTCATTCTGATTTGTGTGACCCTATGTCTATCCAAGCAAGAGGTGGTTTCGAATACTTCATCTCTTTTGTGGACGACTATTCGAGATATGGATACATATACCTGATGCGCCGCAAATCTGAGTGATTTGATAAGTTCAAAGAATTCAAGGCAGATGTGGAGAAACGTCTTGGTAAGAGTATCAATACACAACAGTATGATCGTGGTGGCGAGTACCTCTTGGAAGAATTTAGGGATTACTTATTGAGGCTGGGATTCATTCCCAATTGTTCGCACCTGGTACACCCCAACAGAATGGTGTGGCGGAGCGAAGAAACAGTGCAATTTATGGAAATGGTTAGATCGATGATGAGCTATTCAGAATTACCGAGTTCATTCTGGGACTTGCTCTAGAAACAGTAGCATATATTCTGAACTTGGTGCCTTTAAAATCAGTACCCTCTACTCCCATAGAATTGTGGACTAGGCGCAAGCCAAGTCTAAGATTGTATGTGGGCCGAAACCCTCGGCAGCCACAACCCCTTCTTCCTCTTCTCTTTTCTCTAGACAAAGAGAAGGAAGGAAAGTTTAGCTAGCCATCGGTGAGGAGAAATTTGGTGGAGAAATTCTTGAAGGATCGTTGCCCATACAACGTTCGAGAAGAGGAGAGGAATACAGCAAAAGATCAAGAGGTCTTCGGGTACAAACTTCATCCACACAATTCTAAGGTGAAAGGTATAACTAAAATTTTCTTTCCGCTACAATTCTTTTAGTTATATTTACCTTTGTATGGAACCTGAAAAGAAACCCAAGAAGCCAGCGATCTGCGGGGCCTCTTGTAATGTTTCGTCCTTTGTACGAAAAATTTTTGTACAAGGGAAATCAACGGAACAGTTTCCAAGCAACTCCCTTCACTTACATCGCCATCATTACATAGATGTTCATCCTAGATCCTAAACTCAAAGATCTACTCCATTACAAGAAGATTATAAGAAGAATACATGAAAATAGTCATCCACAAAAGGGGGAAGTATCTTTGAAGCGTGAGCATCCTCTTGGAGTTCTTCTTGCTCCAGTGTAGGATGGACCGGTGGAGAGGGATTGGCGAGTGCGGATCGGCTAATTATGGAGCGTTTAGGGCCTCCCCTATAAAGGGGAGGCACCGTCACTAAGCCAAGACCAAGGGTTTTGTAGAATGACCCAAGATTGGGTTTGTTTTCCACTTATATACTCTCCCAAATCTGCCCTGATTTCTCCTAGTTTACAAGGCTCTGCCCCAATGGATTTTTCACCTAATAAAATCAGTTTTCTTCCATTGGACTCTGAACCAAAGTTGTAGAGCTTTAAATTATCTTCAATTTGGATAGTGGACCAACTCATAACTCCATCTGAGACGAAAGTTATGTTGGTTCAAAGTTTGGGCAGAGCACCCAGTGTGGTCATGGTCAGGAGGCACGACCATGCCATTTAGCATGGGCTAGAGAAGTTGTCGTTCTGTACACCCTGAAGTAAAGTTGTGATCTTAAGTTAGCTACATTTTAGTACATATCACAACCTATGGGTCCATCTGAACTGAAAGTTATGCTCATTTTACTTTAAGTCTGCAGAACAGTCCAAAAGGGAGACACGCCCAGAATTTTCTGTCACATGGCCGTGCCTAATAGGCTTTGCCATTAGTACATTACTAGTCTTAGTCTTCTTAAGATTAGCCTTAGCAGTTCTCAA
>NW_027430211.1:0-1645 GCF_044706935.1 Curcuma longa | reverse complement strand
CTGTCATGCAATGTGGGCATGCTAATTTACCAGCTGTGCTCTATCCCGATAACATAGAGTATGTTGGAAAATCACTAATTGTCCATAATAAAGCAGCATGCAAGGTAAAATTGGTTTTACTTGCAACATCATAAGTCTCTGATCCTACATTCCATAATTCATTCAACCCGGCAAAATTCAAGGTTGCAAGAAAATATCTATCTTCTCTTTCGAGTTCGTTGGACCTGGAATAAGCACAGTCAGAAACATAAATTCATCTTTCATACACATCCTGTTGGTGCAAGATGCACTAAGATCTTGCCTAAGGTTTCGATGTTTGACAATACACCTAAGTCGATCAGTTTGACCAAGGGTCGATCCAAACAGGGACTTGATGTTTGGATGTGTGGAGTTAGTTGAGAAGTCCTAGTCGGTTAGACTAGGCAGTGGAAGTCCTAATCTGGAGATTTGGGCAAGAGAAGTCCTAGTGAGTGAAGCTGGGCAAGGCAAAGTCCTAGTTGTAGGCTAGGCAAAGGGAAGTCCTGATTTGGAGGATCAGGCTGAAGTCTTGGCAGAGTCAAAGTGCACCAGGTAGAGTTTGGACTTGGTCAGGAGGACCAAGTTGCAGTAGAAGGCTGGGTTTGGTCAGGAGGACCAAGCTGCAGCTGAGGACTGGACTGATCAGGAGGATCAGTTGCAGTACAAATCCTGGGGGGCAAGGACAGAACCGAGCACAAGTCCAACAAGTCTGGAGGACTTGGTTGGCATGAATGGGTCTTTCCAGAGCGGAGTGGGTTAGACTAACCAAGGATTTCGGTAGAAATCTGAAGTTAGACCACCCAAGGCAAACTAGGTTGTTTTGGTTGTGTTAATGCTTGTCTTGCAGGAACCAGGAGCTGAAAGCAAGAGAGAAAAGTAGAGGTGAAGCAAGCAAAGTCAACTCAAAGTCAAGCTCAAAGTCAACTCTGGTCAAACCTGAGTTGAGTCGATTCAACTGGAGATTTGAGTCGACTCGGCAGTCAGTCGACTCAGGCTGACGCAGAGTCAGACTTATCGCCGCTGACGCCACCACAACTGGAGTCGACTCAAAGGTGCATTTGAGTCGACTCGGACGACAGATAACGAGCAGAATCGAGCAGGATAAAGTTTTATCTTCCACGTCAGTTGGAGTCGACCCAGATGGGCATCTGAGTCGACTCAGGAGCAGTATAAAAGGCCGTGAGCGTGCAGAAACAAGCAATTCAAGCCAGAAAAGGTTCCTGCTCAATTAGTGGTGCTCTTGAACGCGAACGAGGCCAGGCACGTGCTACCGGGGAAGATCCAGGAGGAGTACGCGGTGCTCGGACTTCCAGATCGGCAGCTACTTGTTTGGTTTAATCCTTCTTACTTGTTCTTTCTATTTTTATTATTATTGTCATTCTTTAAAGACTGTAAGACGGGTTTCTCCGCCTCCGAACACCGTTCGGAAAGGAGACCACTAGTGGACGGGCGCCTCCCGAATTAGGCCTTGGACGTACTAACCCTGGGGGGTTAGGAACCAAGTAAATCCGTGGGTCTTTGTGTTTTGTTTCTAATTCCGCTGCTTAGTTTTTTGATAGTTAACGAACGAAAAGAAAAAGTGACACGCGCTATTCACCCCCCCTCTAGCGCGTACTATCGATCCTAC
>NW_027430210.1:0-1586 GCF_044706935.1 Curcuma longa | reverse complement strand
TGATGAGTTAGGGTTTTATTGATTTTTTAATCGATTTATTTTTGGGCTTTTGCATGAAAATGATTATTTCTTGAATCGATTTGATCATATTTGTCCTATATTGCATAAATTGAGGCTTGATTATAATTTTCCTGATTTAATGGCAATTCTTGCATTAATTTGGATTTTAATTGATTTTAGGGCTAAATCGGACCCGACTCGAGCTCAACCGCGGTCAAATCAAGTCAAATTGGCCAAATTGATCAAGCCAACATGGAGGACACGACTCGGATCGAGCCCGATCAAAATCCCTGATTTTTTTGGAAACCCTAGAAGCCCTAAAGCCTAAATCAAGTCTGCACCACAGGATCAGAATCGGAGGCTCAGATTATGATTAATCAAGGGGTATTTAAACAAAACATTAGGGAATGAACAGTGGGCTGCGCCACTGTTCATCGTCTTCTCGCCGCGACTCTCTGCCGCGCAGCGTAACTCACGGCCAGCTCCCATTCTGAAATTCCGATTCCGTTGCAACCTTCTGTCCCTGAGGAGTCCTAAGCCAGTCAGTTGGGCACAAATAGGCGGCTGGAAGGCGTACGCCGGCGTGGGGTTCTTCCGGCGTCGCCACTTCTGATTCTGCGAATTCCGGTGAATTGCTGAAAAATCTGTCGCCGCACGTCCACGAGGGGTTCTCCGAAGACTGCGAAATTCATCAAAAGCTTCAGCAAGCTCATCGGTACAAGGAGAAGGCGAAATTTCTGGTTTGCAGCTCCATTCTTGCTCGCACAGTCCGCTGTTGTGGCCGGAAAGGGTTTTTCCGGGCGATTTTCAGGGTTCGGCTGCGAGCAATAGACCAGCTCTCATCTTGGAGATTCCAAAGGGATTGTTGAAGCCAACCTTGTTGGATTCAACGGTTTGTTTGACGCCAAATCGAAGGAGCAAACGAAGAGGATTTAAGGGATGAATTTCTGAATTTTTCATTACCGTTTTGTTTCTGATTTCAGTTTACAGATTCTGTAATTGCAGTTCTTGTCAAGTTTCTTTCCTTTGCAGCTTTGTGAATTCAGTATTTGGTTAATTCTTAGTTGTGTTTGAATTAGAAGTGTTTTAGAGTTTGATTAGTTGAGTTTTATCCTTTCCATTGCCATCTTCATTACTGATTTTCTGATTTCGGTTTCAAAACCCACTGTTCAGTGCCAAGCTTCTTCAGTCCCACGTATCAGGTGTTAAGGATGTGCAATCTTATGGTTTGGTTTGATGTTAGCTCAGTGAATTCGGTTAGTTGATTGTTGTTAGGATGGTTTAAGTCTCGTTGCCAAATAGCTGAAAACCACACTTACTGTTCAGTGCCAAGCTTTTGTTGAAGTATCAGATGACATTTGGCTTTGTTTGAAATCTTGCTTGCATTTTATCATTAGTTGATCAATTTCAATAAATTCTAGTTGTTTGGTTTCTTGTTTCCATTGATTGTGAATTTAGATCACACTTAGGTTTAAGTTTCAATTTAAACAGTTTAGGTTTAAGATTTTGAATAAAAGCTTGAATTGCATCTTAGATTCATTAGGTATTTGATTCAACAGCTCATCATTAGGATATTAAATTGCATT
>NW_027430209.1:0-3475 GCF_044706935.1 Curcuma longa | reverse complement strand
TATCAATTTTGTTATTTTTAGATTTTAATTTTTTTTATTACTAATAATGTTTGTTTGAAATTTTTTATAGTTTCCAAAATTCAGTATCAATTATTCACAAAGTTAATAGAATTGTCAATAATCATTGGGGAGGAGCTTCATTAACTTATACCAGCACTCCAGAACCCACAAAGGATTTATGGTGGAGTGAATTTAAGGTATATATTTTCTTAATTTAATTGTTATATCAAATAAAATTGAATATATCTAAGTATTTATTATTTTTTTATTTCAGCGAGCATTTACTTGGGATCCATCACATGAATTGGAAATAAAGAGAATTTTTTTAAAAAAATGTGGGGATCATATTCGGCATACACTCAATCATGCCAAGACCAGAAATAAAAAACCACCGTGCATCACTGATGAAAATTGGACAAAGATCCTCGCTGTTTGGCAAACCGAGGAAAGCAAACAAAAAAGTGAAAAGAACAAGGCAAACCAAAGAGTTAATTCTGGTGAATCATCTGCTACATATGCGGGAGGCTCCATCAACGTAGAGGAACACGCGCGCAGATTAGTAAAATTTTTTACACACTATGTTATTAATTAAATTTACCTTATTTCTCTATTTCTAACAATGCTTTTTTAGACTCAGGAGATGGGAAAGGAGCCAGTATTTATGGAGACATTTACCCGCACTTTCCAGAAAAAAGATAAGACTTGGAGCGGGGACAGAGCTAGAACACTAAAGGTTTAAATTTTAATATTTAACTTAAATGAATTTTAAAAGTTATGTATCTTCTTTAACTTATTAAATTTATTTATATTTCAATACAGGAAAAATATGATGAGCTCGAGCTAGCACAGAGAAGTTCAAGTGCTAGTGATACTGCTGATGGATCTGAGCCCTCCGTAGGAAATGACCTGAATATTTGGTTGGAGGTGACTGGAGGATCGAAGGGGGGGAGGATATTGGGATTGGGTTCTCTGAGCAGAACTCATCGAGTTCCTACCACCTCTTCTTCTTCCAGCCAACCAGCAATGAGGGCACAAATAAACAGTCTAACTGAAGAAGTCTCTCATTTAAAAGGAATAATTTTGCAAAGGGATGAAGAAATGAGAGAAATGCGTAGTGATGTGCGTAGGATGTATACATGTATTTATGCTTTATTTGCACATCTTTCTGGGTTTATTGCTTAATTCTTGTGTACATTGCATCCCATATTCATGCATTTAGGCACATATCTTACATTTCCTAGTTCGGAGATCTGCTCGTGTTTTTATATGTTTCAGGGTGGAAAATGGAGCAAAAACGGGTAAAAACGGAGTACCCATTGAAGACAAGGCAAGACAGGGCCGTGCCTCATAGGCACGGCCGTGTCTCTCAGCTTCCAGGCCGTGCTTCAAAGGGCACGGGCGTGTGCATCAACAGAATACCATCAAGTCCAGGCCGTGCCTCACAGGCACGGCCGTGCCAACACCTCCCCACAGCAGCAGCCAGAGGCCGTGTCTCACAGACACGGCCGTGCTTCAGAACAGAAGCCAGCCAAGTCATGGCCGTGCCTCACAGGCACGGCCGTGTCTCCATCCAGAAGGAAGCCACTGCTGTTGGCCGTGCCCACCAGGCACGGCCGTGTGCCAAAACAGAAGGGTCCAAGCAGCTGGCCGTGTCTCAAACACACGGCCGTGTCCAGCAAATGAGGAGAAGACAGGCTTAGGCCGTGCCTCACAGGCACGGCCGTGCCTTCAAACAGAAGGGAAACAAGTCTGGACCGTGCCCCAGAGGCACGGCCGTGCCCCAGATCAGACGCTTCACTGCTTCAGGCCGTGCCCTCAAAGCACGGCCGTGCCTCCTCCTGTGCCCGACGCCCACACGGGGCCGTGCCTCCCAGGCACGGCCGTGTGCACGGGGGCGTGCTGCTTACGTGACCTGCACTATAAATAGGTCCTTATGGAGACCTAGGAAAGGGGGGAGACCTTGGAGAGCCACCGGAGCTGTTCTAGAGCCACCGACGCCTGTTTCGGAGCGAGATTCGACGATCCATCCACCGATCCGACTGCTCCAGTCCATCCTCATTCCATCTACGCCGAGTTTGCAGTCCGAAGGAGGAAGATAAGTCTCATTTCTGCATTTCTTTGTTTTATTCTTGGATTGAGATGTATTCTTTCCTCCCTATGGATTGTAATCTCCACATTATGGAGTAGATTCCCTAGATTCTAGGATGTAGGATAAATCAGATGTAATGGATGATTGTATTTGGATTTGATTAATCTACCATTTTCTATGATTTAACTGTCTATTGCTTTGTGGATTTGTGCTTGTGCTTGATGATAAATTATGTTTGTGTGAATCCATGAGGGTAGGGATTTACTATGAATTGGGGAATCATTAGGCCGTACACCGGGGCGCTCTGTAACAGGGGCAGACCTTGAACCGGGCGAGTTCCGAGGGGTTTCCTAATGCGTAGTTGAATTTCTATGAGGGATAGTTAGCGGTCATTCGTTATTGGGGAGAGATCCGTAAAAAGATATCCTGTGACAGGGGATAGGGTTCTTTTAGTACTCCGGGGCGCCTGAGTGACACGGGCAGACCTTGAACCGGGCTTCTAGAACCATTTCAAACCAATAACGAGTGACGTAAGAACACCAATGCATTATTTCGAGGATACCTGACGAGGTTGAATTGGATAAATTGGTTAACATCCCTACAATTGAACATTTATTGAGGAAAGGTAGAGGATCCAAGTCAATCAATCCATTCTCTGAGGAGTCCGAAATCCTAGGATCGTTTCACCACATAGTGTCACAGTCGATCCCTTTCTCTGAATTCTAGGATAAAGTACTTTAGAACACTCCCATCTCCCCCACACAACTCATGCTCAATATTCTCTCCACCTTTTTGTGCTAGATATAGTAAGTAATTCCACGGTCCCTGTGGATTCGATCTTTTTATTACTTGACGACATTCCGTATACTTGCGGAACGCTATCAATACGAAAATCCCGTTTTCATCGCCAAATTGCGACGAAAACTTCTTTTTCGTCGCCAACGTATCGTAATCACAGTGGTCGTTTAAATTGCTTATAATTAGCGATGAAAATCATTTTTTCGTCGCCAAATTGTGGCATTTTGGCAACGAATTTACTATTTTCGTCGCTAAAATGACCAGCCACGTTCTCCTTTTTGGCTGTTTTCTTTGTCCCCGTTGGCGACAAAAAAAATTATTTCGTTGCAAATTTTGCGATGAAAAATTTATTCGTCGCCAACTTTTGGGACGGCAATTATTTTTTGTCGCCAATGTTTGCGACTCCAATTGTGGAATTTGTCGTAAAATTTGCGACGAATATGGAATTTTTCATCGCAAAATGTTCCGACGAGCTATTTGCAACAGAAAATAATTCATCGCAAAAGTCGTCGCTAATGATTTTTGCGACGAAAATTTTTAGTTTTTTTGTCACAAAATTCGTCCCAAATGTGCAGTATTTTTGTAGTG
>NW_027430208.1:0-1693 GCF_044706935.1 Curcuma longa | reverse complement strand
TGATGAGCGTAGATCATATACAGTATTTTAGCCTTGTTTTAACGCTCATCTACTTGTAATTCATTGCATATGCTACACTTTGTCACACCTTATTCATTTATATTGCATATTTCTACTCTTTTGCTCGGAGATCTGCTTTTTGTATTTTTTGTATGACAGGATGCGATTTTGAGCCAAAACGATGCATTATTGATGATGGAGAGAAACAAGAAGAAATGGAGAAGAAGGAGCAACAAAGAAGAACACGGCCGTGCCTACCAGGCACGGCCGTGCCTCTACCCGTGCCCACTTCCAGAGCAGGACCGTGTTTGGGCCGTGCCTCAAAAGCACGGCCGTGCCCCAGTTTTTGCCAGGTCCAGCTAGGGGCCGTGCCTCAAAGGCACGGCCGTGCTTCAATCCAGAGTCGCGCCAAGTGTAGGCCGTGCTTCTTAGGCACGGCCGTGCCCATTTCCAGAGGCGCGACCATGCCAAGCCGTGCCTCACAGGCACGGCCGTGCTTATTTCCCGAGGCACGCCTGCCCGAGGCCGTGCCCACTAAAGAACGTTGACAGCTCTAGGCCGTGCTAAAAGGCACGGCCGTGCCTCCAAACAGCGGCCGCGCTGGGTATTCTGCCCAAACTGCAGACCAAACTTCGAACCAACATAACTTTCGGCTCAGATGGAGTTATGGGTCGGTCCACCACCCAAATTGAAGATAATTCAAAGCTCTACAACTTTGGTTCAGGGTCCAATTGAAGAAAACCGGGTTTACTTGGTGAAAAACCCCTCGAGGCGGAGCCTTGTGAACCAGGGACAATCTGGGCAGTTTTGGGTGAGTATAAAAGGTGGAAACAAACCCAATCTTGGGTTATCTTGGGTCATTCTCCAAAACCCTTGGTCTTGGCTTGGCGGCTGCGCCTCCCCCTCTCTAGGGGAGGCCCTAAACGCTCCATCCTTCGCCGATCCACCTCGCCATTCATCTCCACCGATCCATCCTACACCGGAGCAAGAAGATCTTCAAGAGGGATGCCACGCTTCAAAGATAAGTCTTCCCTTTTCTTGTGGATGACTATTTTCATGTATTTCTCTTGTAATCTTCTTGTAA
Organism: Curcuma longa; assembly: GCF_044706935.1. Lineage (NCBI taxonomy): Eukaryota > Viridiplantae > Streptophyta > Magnoliopsida > Zingiberales > Zingiberaceae > Curcuma > Curcuma longa. The sequence goes on along the minus strand of NW_027430208.1, from coordinate 609 downwards.
TGGAGTAGATCCTTGAGTTTAGGATGTAGGATGAACATCTATGTAATGATGGTGATGTATGAACTTGTTTATGACATTTTCCCTATTCAATGAAATGTTTACCTTTGTTTCATGTGTATTGTGCCTTGAACGTGTTTGATGAAATGTTTGTGTGAGCAAATATGCATGATTATGAGGGGTAGATTACTTTGTAGGGAGATCCGAGGCGGTATACCGGGGCGCCTGAGTGATTACGGGAATGCCTTGAACCGGGCGAGTCCATAAGTGATTCCTACATAGTGAAACCCCCATAAGGGATATCTAATGGTTGATGGCCACTAGGACAAGGTCCTTAACAAGATACCCTGTGACAGAGGGTAGGAATCTAGTAGTATTTCCGGGGCGCCTGGTGACAGCGGGAATGCCTTGAACCGGGCTATCTAGAATCACCTTTACTAGAGGGTCACAACATAGGACTTCAAGGTCAATTGCCAACAAAGCCTGACGAGGTAGAGTTGGTATTTTGGTTAGAATCCCTACAAGGTGGTAGACATTGAGAATAAGGGAATGAACATGAATTAGGGACTTCACCTAGCATGGATGTGAAACCGAAATCCTAAACTTATCCAT
>NW_027430207.1:0-2298 GCF_044706935.1 Curcuma longa | reverse complement strand
TGATGTGCTTCCGCAAGTGCACGGAATATCGCCAAGTAATAAAAAGATCGAATCCACAGGGACCGTGGAACTACTTACTAAATCTAGCACAAAAAGGTGGAGAGAATATAGATCATGAGTTGTGTGGGGGAGATGGGAGTGTTTTAAAGTGCTTTATCCTAAAAGTCGGAGAAAGGGATCGACTGTGACACTGATGGGTGAAGCGATCCTAGGATTTCGGACTCCTCAGAGAATGGATTAATTGACTTGGATCCTCTACCTTTCCTCAATAACTGTTCAATTGTAGGAATGTCAACCAAATTATCCAATTCAACCTCGTCAGGTATCCTCGAATTAAATCATTGGTGTTCTTACGTCACTCGTTATTGGTTTGAAACGGTTCTAGAAGCCCGGTTCAAGGTCTGCCCGTGTCACTCAGGCGCCCCGGAAATACTAAAAGAACCCTATCCACTGTCACTGGATATCCTTTTACAGATCTCTCCCCAATAACGAATGACCGCTAACTATTCCTCATAAGAATTCAACTATGTATTAGAAAACCCTTCGGAATCTCGCCCGGTTCAAGGTCTGCCCCTTTTACAGAGCGCCCCGGTATACGGCCTAATGATTCTCCAATTCATAGTAAATCCCTACCCTCATGGATTCACACACACACAATTTATCATCAAGTACAAGCATAAATCCACAAAGCAATGCACAGTATTTCATAGAAAACGGTAGATTAATCAAATCCAAATACAATCATCCATTACATCTGATTTATCCTACATCCTAGAATCTAGGGAAATCTACTCCATATCGAGGAGAATACAATCCAAAGGAAAGAGAGAATACATCTTGTTCCCAAAGATAAACAAGAAATGCAGGAAACTAGACTTATCTTCTTCCTCGGAGTGAAATCTCTGCGTAGATGAGATGGAAATGGTCTGGAGCAGTCGGATCGGTGATGGATCGTCGAATCTCTCTCCGAAATAGGCGTCGGCGGCTCTAGAACAACTCCGGTGGCTCTCCAAAGTCTCCCCCCTTGCTAGGTCTCCAAAGAGACCTATTTATAGTGCAGGGTTCGGTAGCAGCTCGCCTCCGTGCACACGGCCGTGCCTGGAAGGCACGGCCTTGTGTTGGCTTCCGGCACAAGGTAAGGCACGGCCGTGCCTTGTGGGCACGGCCTGAAGTTGTGAAGTCTCGGATCAGGGGCACGGCCGTGCCTCTCAGGCACGGCCCAGAGTAGTCCTTCTTCTGTTTGATGGCACGGCCGTGCCTGGGAGGCACGGCCACACACTGGCTGGAGCTGAGTGGCTGGACACGGCCGTGCTTCTGAGGCACGGCCTGCTGCTTGGGCTCTTCTGTTCTTGCACACGGCCGTGCCTGTGAGGCACGGCCTTCAGCTGAGGCTGGCTCCAAGGTGAAGACACGGCCGTGCTTTGGAGGCACGGCCATGAACTGGCTTGATTCTGTTTTGAAGCACGGGTGTGCTTTTGAGGCACGGCCTCTGGCTGCTGCTGAGGGGATTTTGGCACACGCCCGTGCCCATTGAAACACGGCCAGAAGTTGAATAGACATGGCCGTGCCTATGAGGCACGGCCCTGTCTTGCCTGATCTTCAATAATACTCCGTTTTGCCCGTTTTCGCTCCAATTTCCACCCTGAAACATGTTAAAGCACGAGCAGATCTCCGAACTAGGAAATGTAGAATATATGCCTAAATGCATGAATAAGGGATGCAACATACATAAGAATAAAGCAATAAGCTCAGAAAGATGTGCAAATAAAGCATGAAAACAGGTATACATCCTACGCACATCACGTGACAACCTTTTTATTGTAACGATCCGGCCCCCTCGGCCCCTTGGGCAGCCCAACTGGCGGCCCCTTGGCGGTCCCTTGGGCGGCCCAACTGGCGACCCCTTATGTCGTCAACCGACGACCCTTGGTCGTGCCGTTACTCACTAGGTCTTTCCACCCCTGGCCAGTGGATTTTTGCCTTCCCCAGGATTCGAACTCTAGACCTCCAGGTTAAGTACTAGAGTTTATGAATCCTGGTAGCCAAGTGAGCGGCTCTCACTTGGCTACCAGGATTCATAAACTCTAGTACTTAACCTGGAGGTCTAGAGTTCGAATCCTGGGGAAGGCAAAAATCCACTGGCCAGGGGTGAGCCTAGTGAGTAACGGCACGGCCAAGGGTCGTCGGTTGACGACATAAGGGGTCGCCAGTTGGGCCGCCCAAGGGACCGCCAAGGGGCCGCCCGGTTTGGGCCGCCAGTAGGGCCGCCCAAGGGGCCGAGGGGGCCAGGTCGTTACA
>NW_027430206.1:0-1393 GCF_044706935.1 Curcuma longa | reverse complement strand
TAACATAAACCGAATTGAACACAGTATAATGAACAAAAACAGTAGCTACACAAACTTTACCAACTCAGATTTCTAGCTACACAAAGTTGAGCAAGAAACAAAACTGTGATTTCTAGCTTAAACCTTATGGTTACAACCTGCAGCCGGCCAAAGTTGGCCACAACCTGTCGGCCGCCCAGCGGTCCGCCGGCCAGTGGCCCGCCGCCAGCCAGGGCCGCCGCCATCACAGTGCTACACAATAAGGGAAAAGGAAGCAACGAAGAAGAGTTCCAGCGGATTTACCGTCGCCGACCGTCGCCTAACGCAAACTCGTCGTCGTCACAGTCGCCGGAGGGATCGGGAAGGCTGGAATCGCGCTGGTGCAGGCGGAGGAGGAAGAAATCGCGGAGGAGGAGGAGAAATCGCGCAGGAGAAGGAAAAGGGGATCGGGCGGAAGTTAAATTTAGGGTTTTTTGCGACGAAAACGTGTTTTCATCGTAATCGTCGCAAATTTGGCGACGAACACACTGTTTCGTCACCAAATTTGGCGATGAAAACGTGTTTTCGTCGCCAAATAGCCTAAATGTTGGCCCCACCCGTGACTTGACCCTATAACTTATTCAATTTGGCGACGAATCGGTGTTCTCGTCGCCAATTTGGCGACGAAAATACCGATTCGTCGCCAAATGGCGCAACCCAAATTTGGCCCGTGAACCCGTGGACCCCTATATCTAGCCAAATTGGCGACAAATAACTTATTTGTCGCCAAATTGGCGACGAATAACTTATTCGTCGGCGACGAATTTTCATCGCCAATTTGGCGACGAATTTGTTTATTCGTCGCCAAATGGGGACGACTTTGACAACGAATATGTATTCATCCCAAATTTGCAACTAAACTTCTTTTGTCACAAATATCGTTGCAATTTGGCGACGAATATTTTATTTGTCGCAATATTCGTCGCCAATTGGCTGTAACGCCCGCCCTTTATCAGAGCCCTGACGGACGCTTACTTTCTAACATACTAGTAATCAAATACGAACTCCCAAATTTCTTGCGGAATAACATAGATTATCTAATGAAACCGGAAGTTCATAAATGGTAAATTAACATCGTAAGCATGTATAGTCTAGCGATAACCATTATAGAAATAAACTAACAGTTAAACATGCAAAATGTTAAAGTCTTCCATTCCGTCCATCATGGCACTACCACACACATCTTGCATCTGCCTTGTCCTGCTGCCCCATTGCTTAATGCCTTTGGTATGGATCTGCAACATAAGAAGGAAACTATAAGCACAAGGCTTAGTAAGCTCCTTTCCTACTCACCAAAACCATTCGTCGATTCATGCATGACATTTATATCATATGAAATCACATAAGCATAAAGCATATTGGCATAAAGCACCTT
>NW_027430205.1:0-2659 GCF_044706935.1 Curcuma longa | reverse complement strand
GAAATTGATAACTTGCTCGGGTTACCTGGTTTCTAAATAGATTTGTTAGCTCCCGGGTTGATTGGTGAGTTTCCCGGGAGAAACACTATTGTGACCGAGAGAAAACTTACCCTGGAAGGTTTAATCGGGAGAAAGAGAGTTTGCCCGGGAATAGGTTCCACTGGCAAGCTCTTGCCCGGGAAGAAGATAAACTGAACTAGGAAAGATGAAACCAGGAGAAAGTCTCATAGGCCGGGTAAGTTTCAAGGAGAAGTTACTCGGGTCGTATAAGACGTATGCGGACTTGGCCGGGAAATGGATATCCTAGCCGGGCATATAATGTTGAGTTTACTTTGCTCGGGAGAAGGAGGAAATAATTCACACTGGCATGGTCGGGAAAGGTTTATATTGACCTGATCGTGATCAATCTAGTTAATAGGAAGTTGTGTCCGATATCTAGAAAAGGTTGATCAGCATGTTGACCATGATCTGAGTATAGAGCCGGGAAGAGGCTTCGGAGTTTAGAAAGGTCTCCCGGGAATGGGAACTTCTTTTAATTCAAAACTTGCCCGGGGAAGGACATTCGAAGAAAGATTTTCATCCGAGAGAGTTAAGAAGTCCAGGGAGTTAATGAATACCTGACTTACAGTTATCCCGGAATAGATCCGTTTGCCCGGGAAAAAGATGCCCGGGAAATAGAAAAGGCCAAGTGAGGCTGATCGACCGCTGGTCGATCAGCTCAGGCTGATCGACCAGCTGGTCGATCAGCTTGTTCTGATCGACCAGCTGGTCGATCAGATCTGATCGACCGCTGGTCGATCAGATGACCTGATCGACCAGCTGGTCGATCAGGCCAGCCGTGATCGAATGGTCTGATCCTCTGGTCGATCACGGATTGAGTCTGGAAAGTCCGTGAACTTCCCCGGGAACTTCATCGAGAAATAAGTCTATGGCCGGGAAAGCAGCATCTTGGCCGGGAAAATATCAACCTTACCCGGCAACAAGATTAACTTCGTCGAGAGATGTTTGACCGGTGAAGAAAGGGTTGGCCGGGAGAAACAAAGCCAACAGAAGGTTTGTCCCGGGAGAATGCTTGAAAGTCCCGGGAGAAAGGAGAGTGGAGGAGAGTGTCTTAACCGGAGAAGTGAGATCTTGCTCGGGAAATGCAAGATCTTGCCCGGGAAAGTGGTTATCTGATTAGAAGAGGTGAAACCGGGAGACAAGAAGCCTTGGTGGCTCGGGAGTGTACTGCCCTTGGCCGTAGAGATAAGAAGGAGCCTTTGTGGCTCAGGACCGAAGTAGCCGAGAGCTTGGTGCTCGTAGGCGGATGGAGAGAGCTTTGGTAGCTCGTCTTCAAAGTGGTCCAGGAGGAGTCTCGGTGACTCAGGACCGAGGAGCTTGGTGCTCGTGAGAGAATTGAAGAAGCCTTTGGGGCTTGTCTTCAGATGGTCCGGAGGAGCCTTGGTGGCTTAGGACCAGTTTGGCCGAGAGCTTAGTGCTGTGGCCGGGACAGGTCCGAGAGAGCTTTGGTAGCTCGGCTCGGGACCGAGAGCTTTGGTAGCTCGATTCAGGGAGCCTAGGTGGCTCAGAACCTGATTAGGCCGGGAGCTTGGTGCGAATGGCCAGGATGGTCCGGGAGAGCTTTGGTAGCTCGGCTCGAGACTGTGAGCTTTGGTAGCTCGATCTCAAGAGGAGAGTCTTGGTGACTCGGTCTCTTGATTCTAGGAGGAGGGACTTGGTGGCCCGGTCTCCTGTTAGGTCTGAGAGAGCTTTGGTAGCTCGGCTCGAGACCATGAGCTTTGGTAGCTCGATCATCAGGGAGTCTTTGTGACTCAGAACCTGATAAGTCCGAGAATGCTTTGGTAGCTAAAGCTCGGACATGACTGTTACATTGCTTTCTCTCATACTGTCCTAATGTTGAATGTTCTAATGCTACCTTTGAGTGTGCAGGTATACAGGACAGGTATGAAGTATTTCAAACAACAGTGGAAGTTCCAAGGCGATCTTTGAACAGTCTTTTCTGCAAAAAGGATTACAGGTAAACGGCGCACGCAAGCTGGTAGCAGTACCTGCGGTTGGCGGGGAAGGGTGGCTGCAGCTTTTGGCAGAAGTCCGTTGGGCACTGTAATCGAGGATGCAGGTCTATAAAAGATGTTGAAGAGGCGCTGAGGAAAATAACTCTTACAACTTTTGAACGTTCATTCTTTTGCAAGCACTGTTCAGAAACCTTGAGTCAATCTGCTAGTCAAGCTAGAGGAAGAAGAAGAGCAACGTCCTGGTTTTGGAGAGACAGGCTTGAGTTGCAAGCGGTCTTTGTTGTTCTTCTCATTCTTTGTCTTTGACGCATTCTTTGGTTCTCCTTTGTCTTGTGCTTTATTTCATTATCTGTTGAGACAAATCTGTGGAGAGGTTTCTCCACCGAGAAGGAGAAAGTTTCTAGCCGGTGTTACCGGGGTTTGATCTGCCGAAAGATCAAGGAGTCGTCCACCTTACGGACACGCCGAGGAGTAGGAGCAAGTTATCTCCGAACCTCGTAAATCCTTGTCTCAGCTTGCTGATCTTCACTTGCCTGTAATCAAGTCATTATTTCCGCTGCGTAACCGAAGATTAAGCAAGAAAAGTGAAAAGTGTGTACGGCTATTCACACCCCCCTCTCTAGCCGTGTTCAAGAGATCCAACA
>NW_027430204.1:0-4108 GCF_044706935.1 Curcuma longa | reverse complement strand
TGATGAATTAGGGTTTTATTAATTTTTAATCGATTTATTTTTGGGCTTTTACATGAAAATAATTATTTAATGAATCGATTTGATCATATTTGTCCTATATTGCATAATTTGAGGTTTGATATAATTTTTGTGATTTAATGGTGAATTTTTGGCATTAATTTGGATTTTTATTGATTTTAGGGCTAAATCGGACCCGACTCGAGCTCAACCGCGGTCAAATCAAGTCAAATTTGTCAAATTGATCAAGCCAACATGGAGGACATGACTCTGGATCGAGCCCGATCAAAATTTCAGAATTTTTTGGAAACCCTAAGAAGCCCTAAAGCCTAGATCAAGTTCAGCCGTTGGATTCAAAATCAACGGCTCAGATTAATCAATTAATCAGCCTATAAAAACCTCAAACTTAATCGATGAACAGTGGCTGCGCCGCACTGTTCATCGTCCCCCGAAACCGCGCGACGAAGCCCCCTGCTCACCGACGTACGCTCACGGCCAGCCCCGTCCTCCCAAACCTTTTCCATTGCAATCCTTGATCCTTGAGGAGTCCAAAACCGGCCGATTGGGTATATTCCGGCAGCTGGAGGAGCGCGACGGCGAGGGTTTCACCGGCGGCCGTTTCCTTGTTTCTTCGTTTTTCCGGCCATCCTGCAGCACAATCCGAAGCCGCGGTCCTTTGAGGGGTTCTCCTAGGAGCGCGAAGCATCCCGGAACACCAGCAACCAATCGGAGCAAGGAGGAAGCAAGGAATCCAGTTTTTGCCAGCTTCAAAAGCTCTGTGCAGCGTCTGTTTTTCGCTCCGGAGAGGGTTTTTCCGGGGTTTTTGGCGTCGGGCAGCGAGCAAACCACACACAAACCGAAGACCGCGTGGAAGATTCCAAGCCACATTGATCATTCAATTCAGCTTGTTTGACACCCAGCTGAGGAGAAACAATCGGAGAAGGGATGGATGGATGTTTAGTTTTTCTGATTCTGTTTCTGATTTTCTGTTTCTGAATTGATTTGATTTCTGTTTCTTCGCAATTTTTGAACACAGTTGTAATTTGTTTTAGAATTTGTTGAATTCTTAATGTTTAGTTAATGCTTGTTTGTTGTGTTTGGTTTTGAGTTTGCTTTGTTTTTGCTTTGCTTCATTGAGCTTGATTTGCAATTTTTGCAAATTTCTGAAACCTTGTTCTGTTTCTGCTGAAACTTGTTCCGTGCCAAATGTAATCAAATCCGTGCCAAATTGCTTTCTCGGTGATTAGTTAGGCTTTAGTTTTTTGTTTTTGTTTTATTTCATTAAGTAGGTTGATTTAGATTAGGTTTAGCATTTTAAATCTAGTTTTTAGGATTGTATTTAATTTCATTGTTGTTGTTAGGATAGATTAGTTCATTTTTTTATTGATTTAGGGATTTAGTTTGATTTTTGTTAATTTGTTGTTTTTTGCATTTTTTGTTTAAATTGTTTGCATTTTAGGCATTTAGACATTCATTTGATTAGGTTTAGCTTGCATTTAGGTTTCAATTTTTGCATTTTTCATTTATTTTACTGATTTTGAATTTACATTTCATTTCAAAAACACCAAAACCCCCATTTTTATTGAAAACCCCAAAAACACGACACACCCAAGCTCAATTTAAACAATTTTCTACTAGTCCTTGGAAAAACACGACTCGAGGCCCCTATACTTCATTTATTTGAATTTATCGTGGGTTTTCGATAAAATCTATAAATTCTAATTTGAAGCCCTATCGTGACACCTAGTTTAGGGCTTTTCAAATTTTGGCGCCGTTGCCGGGGAATAACTAGTAGGAATTGTTTGTTTTGAGCTTATGAATAATTTTCTTTCTTGTTACTTGGATCATTGTTGGTTTCTAAGATGTATGGAAATTCTTTTTATCAACAACCATTTTATCAACAATCTGAACAGCAAAATTTTTATTTGCAGGGCCAATATCAAGATTTTCATCAACCCTTTCAAGCTCAAAATCAGAATTTTCAGATGGGGCAGTTTCAACAAGGTTTCCAACAACAATCAAATCAATTTCAGCAACCTTATCAGCCCCCACAGCAATTTCAACAAAATTTCAACAATTTTCAGCCCCAAAGTCAAATTTCACAGCCTCAATTCCATGAATTTCAGCCACATCAGTTCCAACCTTCAAACCAAGGATTTTCACAGCCTTATGGTGGCTTCCAACAGCCCCTAAATCAAGGTTTTGAAGGCACAAATTTTCAGCAACCTCCCTTGAACTTTCAAGCAAATTTTCAGCATCAAAATGCATCATTTCAAGACCAAAATCAATGCCAAACATCATTTTATCAAAGTGGACAGATTTATACTCAGTTTCAGCAGCCCACTCAATTTCAAAATCAACAAAGGTCCAATGCACATCAAGGGAATTTTGGGAGTTCTAATGGGCTCATTCAACAACTACAAAAGCTTGAGGAGAGATTGCAACAAGGCTTACAACAACAAGAAGACACTGATGTTCAAAATTTTGAAAGACAGATGAGTCACATGGGCACTATTATCAATCAGCTTCAATCCCAAGGGTCTAATCAACCACCATTGCCACCATCTCAGTCATTTCTGAATCCTGTAGAGGATGAGAGCATTATTGTTTTTCGACGTGGTAAAACTATTCCAGACCCAAGACTTCAGATCTTCTCATTTCTGATCAAGACATGGAGCATACCACAAAGAGAATCAAATCCTTCAGAGCCAGTGTCAGTCTTCATTGCTGAGAACCTGGAGGAAGCTGATATGGAGCCTGATCAAATGGGTGTAGGGGATTGCACTGAGCCCCAGGGACCACCATTAGTGATTGAGGTTTCAGAGGATTCTGAGGAGAGATATTTAAGTGTAGGGGATTGCATGGAGGCAATACCCCAAGAATCACTTCCAGTTAGGATACATTCAATTGAGTCAGAGCAGGAATCCTCATCTGAGGAGGATGAAGTTGTGGAACCACATAATCAGGAATTAGGGCTTATTTGTGATCACTCCAGTATTTGCCATGCTTCAGGTACCTCCTATTCATCCATGGATATTATTCATGCCCATCATTCAGAAAATATCATAGAGGTACCAATTTTTGATTTTGTTGGATGTGAGTCATTTCTTTATGCATGCCCTAAACATTTTGATATTGTTATTTCTGCTCTTTCTTACTCCACATGCGTGTGGAAGATTGGTTCTATTTTTGGCCTTGCAGATTTATTTGAAAAATCAGATTGCACACTTCCACGGTTGATAGAGTCTCCATTAATGCTGAAAAAGGCAACAACAATTCAAGCAACAATCGAGCTTCCCAAGTGGATGCTCCATCTGAATCACCTTCGACCACCTGAGACATCATTCAAGGAGGTGAAAAATTTTAAGAAAGCAACTCAGGACATTCATGACCATATTCTGAAGATGCTTACCTCTCCCCGATCCATTCCATTACCGGCGTGGATTTTATTGCTGAATCTTCTACAACCGCCAGGATGAAGGGGAGTTTGTTCCAACTTTCACTTCTTTTTCATTGTTAATACCATATGTTGCTTTTATTTTGCATTTTTAGTTTAAATCAGTAATAAATTTCATTTTCATGAGCATTTTGGAAAAAAATACCATTGCATGCATGGTTTAGGGTAGGGAATAAGAACCTTGAAAGTGTACCCCCTAGGATTTCTTTATATCATGTTAGAAGCTCTTGAAAGAGGATTAAATTTGATTGATTATTCTAGGAATTAAATCCATGGATGAACACTTTTGAATGCTTGCATGACCCTTAGTAATGGAACCTAGATTGATGAACTTGAGAAAATGCGATTTTTATACCTAGTGAGGTTAGCCATTTTGTGTGATGCACTTAGGTGATTGCCAATCTAGAACTTGCTTGTTTTCTTTCAAGGCTACAATATCTATGATGGGTCCACATTTATTTAGGTTTAAAAAAAAAAAAAATTCCCCATAAACCATCCACCTTTATGCTTTATCCATGTTTAGCCATTTGCATTTGAAATTTTTCTTCCCCATTTTCGATTCACTTTTCATGCTTTCTTGGACATGGGTATTTTAAATGTTATTGATGTTCCTTTGCCCGAGACGGTCAATGATTTAAGTGTGGGGGAGGAGGT
>NW_027430203.1:0-1345 GCF_044706935.1 Curcuma longa | reverse complement strand
TGATGTGCATAAGGTTCATAATCGTATTTATATTTTATTTGCACATCTTTCTGAGTTTATTGTTATATCTTGTGTGCATTGCATCCCTTATCTGTGCATTTAGGCATATATCTTGCTTTTCATAGTTCGGAGACCTGCTCTTGTTTTTACTTGTTTCAGGGTGGAAAATGGAGCGAAAGCGGGCAAATCGGAGTTACCATTGAAGACAAGGCAAGACAGGGCCGTGCCTCATAGGCACGGCCGTATTCAGCCTCCAGGCCGTGCTTCACATGACACGAGCGTGTGCACAAACAGAAGATCAACAAGCCTTGGCCGTGCCAACATTCCCCATCAGCAGCAGACGAGGTCGTGTCTACAGACACGGCTCTGTGTTTCAAAACAGAAGCGAGCCGAGATGTGGCCGTGCCTCACAGGCACGGCCGTGTTTCCAATCAGAGAAGCAACTGCTGTTGGCCGTGTAGGATCGGTTGAATAGCTAGAGGGGGGTGAATAGCGTTTCTCGATTTTTCTTGATCTTTCTCTGCACAGAGATTAGCGGAAGCAAAAATATAAAAGAGAAAGACAGAGATCAACGCTAACCCGGTTTATTTTACTTGGTATCCACCTCCGCAGAGGTGACTAATCCAAGGATCCACACGCACGCACACACCCGATGCACTATGAATCTTCTCCTTCTCGAAAACTCGAAGGCGGAGAAACCTTTACACCTTTTTAGATCTCCTCAAAATGATATGAAATATTGTCTAGGAGGAGAGGAATAAAGCAGAGATCTGAGCACAAAAACGCTCACAAAAGAAGCACAAAAGAATGAAAGAATAGCGAAGAAGATGAGTTGTTCTCGTGCAGGCTTCTTTTATAATCTCTGCAACATCAGTCGACTGCTGGCAGGGCCAGTCGACTGATGCCTTCAATCGGCAACAAAATCTTGCATTAAATGCCATTAAATGCTTGCCAATTTTCTGCAACGTTCAAATCACAGTCGACTGTCCAAGACCAGTCGACTGGCGACAGTCGACTATCCATAATCCCAGTCGACTTCCCATGCGACTCCTGTCTTCCTCTGGCTCGACTGATCTTTCTGTGTGCGTCTGATTTATGAGCAGTCGACTGCTGGCAGGGCCAGTCGACTGTTGAAGCTGAAAAATCACATTTCAGCTTCTCTTGACCTAGACCTCGGCCTTCAAACACCTCCCATAGCCTCATGCCTCCCTGCACTAGCCTGAGATGCTTCCATCAGCTTCGTCATGTCAAGTCCTTGCCAAGACCACCCTTGGACTTCTCCTTGCCAAGACTACCCACTTGGACTTTTGCTTACCAAGACTACCCACTTGGACTTTTGCTCGCC
>NW_027430202.1:0-1757 GCF_044706935.1 Curcuma longa | reverse complement strand
AAGAGTTACCACGTAACTTCTCCTTAACTCCCCATCATCCCACGTAGTAAAGCCACGTTTGGTATTTCCTAACCCTTAGCCTTAAGTGACGTTTCCCCTATGCCTTTAACAAATAATCACTATCTCCTATGGTACCCTAAGCTTGCCTATACATTTAAGTCCAAGGTTCAAACCCTTGGCCCTCCATTTTTTTTTTTTCAAAGTCTAAATTAGTATTTTATACTAATTCCTTTTTTGTCATAAACAATCTATCATTTATAATATAAATATCCCAAAATTGAAGAAAAATTTCGGGTATTACATAACAACCGTGGGAACAAATCCACATGAACAAAACATGGCCTAGCCATGTCATTCGGCATAGTCGTGCCTGCTTAGAAACTTGGAAGTTGTGTTTTCCTGGAGAAACACAGGTTGACCTTGCTTTTCCGCACGATCATGTTGCACTTTGGGGAAGAGTTTCGTGCCAGTGTCTATCCAAATTCTTCCTTCTTCATTTCTAAACCAAAATCATGCCTTAATTTCTTCTCGCATCTTTGATTTCTTCTCCTTCTTCCTCCTTCAAAAGCCCTATTTCTTGAAGACCTCCCTTCCTTCAAGCTTTCTCAAGAATCCCTAATCTCCTCTCTTCCTCTAAAACCTCAAGGAGAGGGAAACTTTCCTGAAAATTTTTTTCTTCCTCAAGAAGATCCTTTTTCTTCTTATCCACCTATCCCCCTTCACCACCCAAAACCCTAAGCTAGTCTAACTCTTGTGCAGGAATTCATGATGTGCAAGTGACAAAGATGCTGAGAAGGCTCGAGTTCGAGAGACAAAGGCATGGAAAAGACACACAACGAGGGTAGCGATAATCCTTACGGTATCATATTTCATAATGTTGATCACAAAGATAGGATGAGATTCTTGTTAACTGTAGGATTGTGAACACCCAATATATAGATGATCATGCTTTGGTGAAACTAGAAATTAGGGATGATATTGATTGAATGATCAATAGAATAGGGTGGCATGATTTGATAAGTATGAAATACCTCACCTATCTTAGAGTTACCCTTGAGTATTTAAATTCTATAAAAACTAACATCTTGCAGGGCGATAAAGGGAAGATAACTTTTTGAATGTTCAATAAGGAATACCAATACACTTTGGAGGAATTTAATTTGATTTATGAATTACCGTGTGGTGGAGAGATGGGATGCCTGATAATTTTCATAGCATTCTATTCTGGAATGAGATGGGCGGCAGATGAATATACGACCCCTTCTAGAGCCAAGGCCACCACTATCCCAAACCCAGTCTTTCGCTATCTTCACCAAGTTATTACCTACACTATTTTTGATCATGGGGATAATGACGGGGTAGTCCATAAGAGTGAGTTGTTATTTTTTGGGGCTATGATTCATAATGTTCATATTGATATAAGTTCACATTTTATTAGACACCTTGTCAAGGTCAGTATAGCCTTGATAGGGAATATTGTATTTGGTGGATTGATCACACCATTGTCATAGCCGTAGAGTGCAATTTGCATAGACTTGAGGAAGCAAAAAGTAGTTCGAGGATTGATTTTAAGGTTTGTCTAGCCATAAAGATGATTGTTAAGGATAGAGAGTGTTATTGTATACCCCTTAGGAATCAAATTCCCTATTCTCTACTTGATCTCAAACCCACCACAATTCAAAACTGAGCCAACTGGCTCATGACAACTGACATCCCTCCTCTTGAGCCACTTGATATAGACCGCCCCGCTCGACCCT
>NW_027430201.1:0-1269 GCF_044706935.1 Curcuma longa | reverse complement strand
TGACATTCCGTATACTTGCGGAAGGCCTATCAGATAACACTGTAAAGATAGAAAGACATGTCTTGACTCTTCCTGTTCCTCATCCAAATTCAAACTCCATCTGCAAACTCAATAGAAGGATTAGCAAAGCAAACAGAAAGCATCAGAGATAAACAGAAAGCATCAGAGATAATCAGAAATCAGAAATGAGCAGATTGGCACGATCAGAAATACCTTAATCGATCAGACAATCGATTAAACGTCGTAACTTTCTTCTCTGTAAAATGTGTAATCGATCAATCAGTCGATTACCCAAGCCCTTAATCGATCACCTGATCGATTAAGGCATGGTAATCGATCTGATGATCGATTACCAGTCGCGAGTGGGATTTCTCAATAAGCTTGTAATCGATCGCCCGATCGATTACCGTAGACCATAATCGATTGCCCAATCGATTATGGTGCATTCTGTGGGTTTTTCGGAATCTTACAGAATGCTCTGTAATCGATCAGCAGATCGACTAACAAACAACCCTGGCTTACAGAATGCTCTGTAATCGATCAGTTGATCGACTAACCAACTAACCCTTGGTTAATCGATTCACCCATCGATTAAACCAAAGTAAACCCTAAAACTTGATCAGATTAACTTGGGTCTCACCCGAGCCAACCGCATTGGATCACGTAATCAGAGAACAGACTCCCAAGCCTACTCTGACAATGATCCGGTCCGAAAATAGGCTACCAGCCTTCTTCGACCATAGTCTGATACAGAGAACGAGCTACCGAGCCCTCTCTGACCTATTCTGGAGAACGAGCTACCGAGCCCTCTCCCACTTCATCCGGTCCAGAGAACGAGCTACCGAGCCCTCTCTGACCTAGTCCGGAGAACGAGCTACCGAGTCCTCTCCGACTCCATCCGGTCCAGAGAACGAGCTACCGAGCCCTCTCTGACCTAATCCGGAGAACAAGCTACCGAGCCCTCTCCGACTCAATCCGGTCCAGAGAACGAGCTACCGAGCCCTCTCTGACCTAATCCGGAGAACGAGCTACCGAGCCCTCTCCGATCTCAATCCATCATTGATCAATCTGAATATATTGAACTTAATTCTTATACAATTAAAATGAACTTAAATCGGTGTCAACATCAAAATAACAATCGGGACAAACTGCATCAACAATCTCTTCCTTTTTGTTGTTTGACAACACGATTTAAGTTTAGATCAGAATTCTTCCCTTTTATGTAAGTAAGGAGATCAAGATCCTCCCCCTACAACAGCTATGAGAATA
>NW_027430200.1:0-3932 GCF_044706935.1 Curcuma longa | reverse complement strand
TGTGTATACTTACTAATTTTATTTTATTTTCTTTGTTAAGTAGGATGTGTATTTATTATATTTGTTTGATAGGATGTGTATATATTTTTATTGTTTGTTTTGTTTCTTTGTACATATTACCTTGGTTAGTTTAGGATGTATATAACTGTTATTTATCATTCTTTCTTAGCTTAGGATGTGTATATATTTAATAACTTAGTTTAGGATGTATATTTAGTTATTGATCATTCTTTCACAATAAATTTTCCCCCTGCATGACTTGATCATCTTAGGAATTGTGATAACTTAGTTATCTAAGTTTGTCGAATTTTAGAGGTTCATAGACATGAAAGAGTTCTTGGATTATGTGAGGATACAACTTAGTGATGGATTTTACCTTAAATAGTTGAGATGATGACTATTTTATACCTAGTGAGGACTGAGCCTGATTGTTTATTTGTTGTGTGGCACTTATGGTAAATGTCACTCTAGAACTTGCTCTGATTCTGTCAAGACCACATTACCATGAGGTTGCATAATTTCATGAAGACCATTCCTTTATTCTTTATTCATTCATTCTTTTCTATTAGTTTAGGTTATCAAATAATCCATCTCTTGTGTGTCATTTCTTTTTCCTTACCATCTTTTTCATTTCTTTTCTTTGGATTTGGGAACCTTGATTGCTGAGATGAGATTTTGCCTGGGACGGACAAAATTTTAAGTGTGGGGGTGTGATTAGGAGGTCACCACTGATAAACTAGCATTTTGTTGTAGATAGATTTTTATTTTTGTTTTGTTGTATTCCTTGTAGATAGGTTATTTTATTTTCATTGTATTGGTTAAAAAAATGAAAAAAAAATGTGATCTGTAAAAAAAAAGAAAAAAATAGAAAAAAAAAGAATTTCAAAAAAAAATCTGTTGAAAAAAAAGAAAAAAATGAAAAAAAAATATAAATAAAAATAGTTTTTTTTTAAAATAAAATAAAAATAAAAAGTTTGAGTTGGTGGTTCATCGGGATAGTTGGTAGGAAGTTTTTAGCAGCTTTTATTTCTTCTACTAGGAGCTTTATTTGAGATATTTTAGAGTCTAGAAGAGGAATAGGAGTTGTTTTTCTTACTACTAGCTCACCTCACACTAGCTTTGTTTTTATATCTACCGGGCATGATTTTCATTGATTCATCTATGAAGCATATAAATTTCTCATTTCTTCCACATGTATTTATTATCTTCATTTTCCCCTTACACATTATTTTCTTTCATTTATTCATTATTCCTTATTCTTTTGTTTATTCTTTATTTATTATTCTTTGGCAATAAATCTTCATGGATTATGAAACTTTATGTATATGATAGTGGTGGAGATTAAAAGAAGAGCAAGCCTATGGTAGTGTATGAACCATAAGTAGCTTGAGAGAGATCCACCATTTACATGATTATGAGGATGAGCGACCACACACAATATTTATCCTGTGAGAATTTTTTTTGTGTCATCATTCTCAATTTATTTAGGGTGGATTGAAATTGCTATTTTGTTGATCCATGTATGAATTGAATTCTGGATTGCTTGAATTTCTAAAATTTGACACTCTTATTTAACTTGTTGTTGCAATTTTCTAATTTGATTGATATTGCTAGGGTGGAAAATAATGTATATTAGTTTACTTTCACGAGACGTGAAAGAATAAGTGTGGGGGATTTGATAACTGGCATTTTTACCGGGTAAATTAGGGTTATTTTGGACTATTTTGATTATAATTCTTGTCAATAAATTGTAGTTTTGGGCTGATAATTATCTTGGATGAATTTTTATGTTCATTCTATTTTTTATGAATTTTTGAAATTATGGATATTAATTTTGTGGTCTTCGATTTTTGCAGGAAATTAGGATGGAAATAATAATTTTGGAGGACAAATTTGGAAGAGAAAATCAAATTGATTCAAGTTGGGTTCAAATCAGATCAGAATTGACTTAATCAGGTAAAAAAGGATTCAAATCCAATTCAAACCAGCCAAGTCCCATTTGATTCAACCCAAAGTCTATTTGATCAGCCCAAATCCTATTTAAAAAGGTTAATTCAGCCAGCCCAAGCACAAGCCAGCCCAAGCATAAGCTCAGCCCAAATCCTAATTAACCTAGCCAAATCACATTTGGATTAAACCCGGTTCGGTTCAAGCCATAAGGCCGGTTCACCGAAGGGATAAAAGGACGCCGGTTCACTCACGAGGGAACTTGGATTATATGTTTTCCCCGATTTCTTCTCATCACGGCGTCGTCTTCTTCGCCGGGCTCCCGTCGCGACGAGTTCTCCTCATCTTCTTGATCAACCACAAGGCAGTCGGCGGCGGGCAAACGACGATCAACTCCAACAGCAACGTAAGGGAGCCGCCGTGGGTGGTTTGCTCCGGCGCTCACTCCCTATTTTCCCTCCGATTCTTCAGCTTCTGTGCGTGGTTTGCTCCAGCAGTTGGTGAACGGCAGTACTCCAAGGGATTGGCTGTGGGTGGTTTGCTCCAGCCATTCCTTTGTTCCTCCACATCCACCGACGTTTGATAAGGGATGCCTTGTCAACTTCGATCATCTTCAGCCACCGGAGAAAGCAAGGTAAGGGATTCTTTTATTTCTTGCTTGCTGACGTTTGGTCTGTGGTTTGCAGCTGGGCATTGGGGGAAAGGGAGGACTCCGATCCGTGTTCAATCCGATTGAAATCTGTTGTGGGTGGTTTGCTCCGGCGTGATCCATTCCCTCTGTTGGAGTGATGTTGTTGATTGTGGTTTCTGAAGCCTTGTGATTGATCCTGGAATCAACCACTATCTTCCCCTGCTTTATCTCAGTTGGTACCGATTGAGGGAAGGCAGCTCAACCTTTAACCCTAGTTTTGTTTCCTTTGTTTCCTTTAATTGGTTGTTAGCTGTTAGCATCAAAACCCCCCTGATTTGCTATTGGTTCCTCTGTTCGGTTATCTTTTATGAGCAGAGCATCGAAAATTAGGAAGTTCATGTACATAGGTTGATGAAGTTTGTGTGCATTGTTTGTTTGAACTTGAGTGCTTGATTGAGGATATCCCTATGCTATGATCTCTGTAATAGCTAATAAACACTCTATATTTAATTTGATGTTTTAATAAAGGGATTGTTTGTTGATAAGGAATGTTGTATTAGTGTAGCATGTTGTTAATTATATGTTGTATGATTTGTAAAATGATTGTATAGGGTGTTTGAGTTATATAATCCTGTTGTGATTTAGTGTATGTTAGTGTAACTTAGTTATCATATGTGTTTGTATAAGGAATTCATGTTGTATAGTGAAAATTGTTGTTGTGTAATGTATGTATTATAGATATATGTTGTATGTCATAGTGATTGTATAATGCATGGATGGAGTTTATATTGTCTTGTAGATAGGTTTTCATGTATATGTTGAAGGTTACGTGATGTATGTTATTTGATGATTGATGTAGAATTTATGTAAGGTGTATGTTGTTTTATGTAATTGTAGGATTCATGTTGTATATTAACTTGTAAGAATGAATAAAATTGTAGAAAATATTGTGGTTGTAAATGAAACATGTTTAGGTTAAGATTGTATGTTGAAGATTATTGTGTGAATACTTGCGTAATTGGAAGTGTATATTAGGTTTTAGTTTGTAATCATGTACATTTAAGATTCTTTTGTTTTTATAAATTCAATTGTCAATAAATGGAATTCATAGATAGGAATGAATAAAGCAATAACGAAAACCCCCGCACCAAATGTCTAGGACAGCTTCTGTCATTGAGTCCAAGAGAGACGACCCGGACCTCTCTATGCTACTTTAGCGATAAATAGGGGTTTAAAAATAAATAATTAATTAATTTTGATGGGTGTAAGTGACAAAATAAATAAAGAAAAAATATATATAAATAAATATCCCATACAAAACACGCACATCACACCACTCTCAACTATTCCACTT
>NW_027430199.1:0-3114 GCF_044706935.1 Curcuma longa | reverse complement strand
TTGTTGTTTTCTCTTTTATATTTTGTTTCCGCTAACACTCTTGCAGAGAAACAACCAAGAAGAATCGAAAAACGCTATTCACCCCCCTCTAGCGAACCAACCGATCCTAACAAATTGTAGGATCGATAGAACGCGCTAGAGGGGGGGGGGTGAATAGCGCGTCACACGCTTTTTCAATTTTCATAAATACTCGAACGATGCGGAAGCGTAATTAATAGAAATACAGCGGAAATGTAAAGTAAACAAAAAGGAGACTCGGTTGTTTTTTACTTGGTTCACAGCGCAACACTGCTACTCCAAGGCCCATGGTCCTTGACCGTTTACGTTGGGCAATCCACTAAGGCACTTGCCCCTTTACGGCAGCAAGTGTATCGAAAAATCCGTACAAAATGCAAGTACAATAAGTGAATGATTAAATTACAGAGTTACCACACTTTTCATCTTTCTCGGTTACTCCCCGGATGTGAAATTCGACGTCTTGGTGTAGGATCGAGTAGCTTGAAGTAGTTGCAGCACCAACGTCGAAAAAATGAAGCTTGGGAGTCACGAGAATGGAGTTTTGGGGCGTTTGAATTGATGCTTTGGCTGTTGGTTGTGGGCTCTTTTATAGCCTTGCTGAGTCGACTCAGATGCAGATCTGGGTCGACTCCAGCCTGCGTGGCAGATCAAGTTTTATCGCTTCGGCCCGCCTTCTTCTCTGAGTCGACTCCGATTGACTTCTGGGTCGACTCCAGTTGTGGTGGCAGCGGCGTTGATAATGTTTTGACTCTGAGTCGACTCAAAATGCCATCTGGGTCGACTCCAGGCTGTGTTGGCGGAAAATCGACGTGCAGACTTTCAGATTCCTGCTGACTCGGCTGGAGTCGACTCCAGAACCCATTTGAGTCGACTCCATACCCGATTTTTCAGCTTTTTGTCCGGAGGTCACATTTGTCTGACTTTTCCTTCCTGCAAAAGATGTTAGCTCAAAGTGGTAACATGTAAAGGATAAAGTTGGTCTATCAGACCAACTATAAGTCTTAACTTCGGGTTTCCAGTGAAACCCTGGGTTAGACTGACACCTAGTGTTCCCCTCGGGAACGCGTCCTCACCCACTCCCCTCGGGAGAATTTACCTTATTGCCAACTGAGTCCTCCTGACTCGTTGGACTTATGCTCGACTCTGTCTTTGCCCCCCAGGATTTGTACTGCAACTGATCCTGCTGATCAGTCCAGACCTTAGCTGCAGCTTGGTCCTCCTGACCAAGCCCAGCCTTCTACTGCAACTTGGTCCTCCTGACCAAGTCCAGACTCTACCTGGTGCACTTTGACTCTGCCAAGACTTCATGCCTAGCAGCACTAGGACTTTTCCTGCAAGCTCAGTTTAACCTGGTTAGTCAAACCACATACTTAACTTGATCCTAGTTCCATAATCAAAATATTGGTTCGATCTGCTAGTGCTTCCTGCACCAACAGCTAAACCATTCTTTTTCTTATATTTGAAAATTAAATTTAAAAGAAATTAAAATTTTTAAAAATAATTAAGTGAAGTTTTGAAACCTTTTTGAAACATTACTCATAATGGATTGAAAGAATAATAACATGTGAGTTTTGAAAATTTTGATTTTACTACTCTACCAAGCATAAACTTGATCTAGGTAAATGCAAAAAAATAATCAACTAAAGCCTAATTTTCATAGGTTAAATATAAGTCAAAGTCAACACAGGTCAAGATCAAACATGCAGATCAAAAAGTCAGGGTTAAACCAACATAGGTCAAACATCCATAAGTCAGATAATAACAATATCTAGAAATAAGTCTACTGAGGTGGTGGTGGTGGTGGGGGTTACTACATAGCTCTTAGTATCTGAAGTATCTCAGCTATGCTAGCACCCTGTGTATCTAGTCGCCCAGCCACTGTCTGTAATATCTCTTCCATCCAGTCAAGTCTCTGATTAGTCGTCATGGGTGGAGGTGGACCAAGTAAATCTGGAAAGGCTAGTAGCTCCTGTATCTTGGCTTCGAGATCTACATCCTCTGCTACTGGCTCTGGCTGGGGCTGGGATGACTGATCCTGAGGCTGCTGAGGCTGAGGCTGCCTCCAACAAAGTCTCCCCTCCTCGTCTATGCCTACACCACCTAGGGAAAGCTGCCTAGACCCTATACTGTCAAAGTCACCATGAGGTAGAATATCACCAACAGTGGTGTCTACCCCTAGTGAATTGAATATGCCTATCAGAATGTGACAGTAGGCCATATGTACTCTCCTACTGGTCATTATGGATGATGCATAAACGATGACATGAAACATCAGAAGTCCTAAGTCAATGTCCAGTCTATGGGTGAAGGCATAAAGTAGAAAGGAGTGGAATGACCTCATCTAGGTAAGATTTCTGGTGGTTAACGGCAAAACATAGTTTACAATCAACCTATACAGGACATAGTCCTGTATCCTAAGCTTGGTAGAATGAAAAGACACTAATCCAGGAGCTCGGTCCTCCTGGAAGAAATAGGTGTGCATAACATCTAAGGTGATGTCACCGTAGGGGTCGTCAAAAGGTAGGCTGGTGTGTGGATATACAACGAAGGTGGACTGAGAAGGTCGGAAACCAACAAAAGTATTAATCATAGCAGGGGTGATGGAAATGTTCCTACGTCTGACACGGGAGGTGATGGTGTGGTTGTCAAGCAAGTCGAGGTTGTTGTAGAATTAAGAACACAGGGTTGAGTTCATGGGTGTCGTGCAAAAGACAAGTCTATCCAACTGGTAGTGGGTGATGATCTGCATGGACAATGAACAATACCGTAGAAAAAAGGCTCGGTCTAACGATCTACAGGGTAGGGCTAGATAGGCTGTCTCTTCATATCTGAGGCGTAACTCCTTAGTAGGAAATCTAGGGTCTGTCGAGGGGGTCCTAGATGAAGCAGCCTCTCTAACTTGTCTATCTTGTCTAAATAAAAATTTTAACAACACTTAAGGAATTTAATTATAGAAAGTACTGAACTATTTTTAAAAGGAGAAAGGTTTAGAGTTTTACTTGGGCATGTTGTCAAACATAAGAACTCTCGTACTTGACGTGGTATCTTCCGCGATATAGAAATCGAGAAAGATTGGTAGAAAAGGAGATGTTTGGG
>NW_027430198.1:0-4482 GCF_044706935.1 Curcuma longa | reverse complement strand
TTAGGATCTCAACTAATCACAGGTATCATAAACCAGAGATAATCAACAATATTCAACATAGATAACAAAGGGTCTGTATAGGCAACAAAATAGATGTCATATGAGATCAATCGAATCAAGGACAAGTATAGAATCAACAGGAGTATGATTAAGATATCCAACCAACCACAAGGAATGATAACATGCACAAGAAAAGAATTACTCTATAGTGGCCTAATATAGGGATTACCCACTTGATAGAACAAATGATGATATAAGAACTCTCAGAAAATATAAACCTCGTATGTCGTGGAATCAACCAATCAAGGTCCTGCAAATAGAATACAACATTCACTAATAATCATATAGACCTTAGCCAATACAAGATCTAAAACTTAACCTAACCAAATCTCAATAACACAACTCACCGGATTAACCCAACTAAGTCCAATTAACCCCACTCAGCCAAATTAACCTAACCACAACCTAATCTAATTAAATCTCATGCCAATTAAACTCAAGTTAATCTCATTCCACTGGATCCCACATCAAGACCAGAACGAATCAATGGTGAGGCCTTCAACAATTTGAAACAGATCCAACATCAACAAAATCCTAATCAACAGATCAATCAACCACATAACCCATCCACCACCAACAAATCCAACTAAACAACATCCTAATAGAATTCATAATCCTCAACCGATCAGACAACCATGAACAGATTGAAAAAGAATTCAAATTCCAAAACCATCACGAAACAAAATAGGACCAAAGTCCTATTCTCACCAAAACCCCGCAGCAAAAATAAACACTAATTGAATTTCAAATTCAATACACAGGAATAATTGACTTCAAAGAACTTACCTCAAAGATAGATCCAATCGTACCTTAGAAACCCAGTTAGGCTTTCCAATTTCGATCTCCCTTGTTTGTGTCGCACCGATCGCTACCAATCCGACGAACCTCAGCTACCCCGGCGAGAAGTGGACCCATCGGCTAGATCTCTAGATCACCGACGATCCACAGCTGCATCTGCATCGATTTCAGATGAGGGCGATCGTCGATCGGGAGATAAAAGGAGAAGGAAAATCACATCTCCGAGGCTCGGGCGAAGAACGTCGATCGAGATTTTAAACGAGTTTTTAACAGATTCGAGTTAATGGGTTAATCTTAATTCTAGATTCAATCCACTTCCATTATTTAATTGGGCTAGCTATTTGGGCTGACTAAATGGCTGGCTAAATGGGCTCCAACATTAAACCCAAATTGAAGCTCAATCTAATAAATACCTAGCTTTTAATGACAATTATTAGAGGTAAGGTTTATTTACCCCATTTAACCCCAAAAATTTCTTGTATCTTACACCAACAATCCTTAAAATGATTTGGAACTTTCATAACAATGTGGTGTTGGTTTTTGAAAAACAACACTACTGTGGTGTTGATCTTCAGAAATCAGCACCATAGTGTATAATACTAACACTGTGGTGTTGGCATTTAGAAACTAGTACTATAGTCTGTGCTAATTGGCAGTGACCATAACTTCATGTACATGTCTTAGGATCAAAATTAGACACCATTTATACTTCCTACATACTAACCTCTCACATCTCATTGTAAGTTTTCATAAATCCAAGTCCCTTAGGTCCAACAATGAATTTCGATCAAAATCCATTGATAGACTTAAAGAGCTTTAATCGAGCTCAACCAACTCATGTAGGTTTCTGCAACATCCAGGAGCCCAAATGTGTCCTCTATTATCATCGTAAAGGATTCCCAATATTGCTCAAAAAGTTTAAAGAGTTTCATATTTTGTCCCAATTAATACGAGCTTATAACTTTGTGTTGAAGACTCAAGATCAGGATTTCTCACCATATCTCCCTTTTATACACTTACTTTTTTCATCTCATTGTAAATTTTCATAAAATTGAGTCATCTATGTCTATCAATAAGTTTCAGTCAAAACTCATTGATGGACTAAGAGAGCTCCAATCAGATTCATTCTAACTTCTATGAGTTGATTAGGTGAACTTGAGTCCAAATAACTCCTAATTTACTATTTTAAGGCTCCCCCAACCGCCCTAAAAATAATTTAAAATTTTTAAAAAACTTTGGTGCTCTTTTTCAAAGAACAACATCACTGTGATGTTGATCTTTAGAAACCAACACCACAGTATGTGAGAAGAACCAACACTACACTGTTAGTTTCTGAAGATCAACATCACTATAGTATTAGTCTTCAAAAAGCAACACTAAAACTATTTTTTATTTTATTATTTTATTATTTTTATTAATAAAATTAATTTTCATCATCAATTTTATTTTATTTTTTTACTCTTTTATAATTAGATATTAAATATAGTAGATATTAAAAAATATTTTTAATTTTTTATTAACCTATTTTTATATATATTTTTTAATTTTTATTAAAGTTATAAAATTAAAAATAAAAATAAATAAATTTAGATAATTATTTGTTAAAGTTTAAATTATGTTTAAATGTGAAGGAGAGAGGAAAAGGATTGTTGCATGCATAGAGAGGAATAAATTAAAATTAGATATGTCTTTTGGTAAGAATGAAATTTTGATATATTTTTTAAAAATTTTGAAATTTCATGTGCACCTTTGAGAATTTATTGAAAATTAAATTCTATAGGAGAAATCTTCAGCACTTCGTCAATGGGCACTTCGATGTATGTATAAAAGCAAGGGAGTCAGTCAATTAAATTCTTCTTTTTAGTTATATTTTGTTGAGGCAGCTTTGGTTTCCCAATGCAATGCTTTGGATTCAGATACTACTCTTGGTCCTTAGATCTTGGCATACAACATCAGTAATTGCTTGCAATGGATCATGCTTCCACTGCTTCTCCAGTTCTGCCCGTTTTGGTCTGAGCCCATTTTGGCATGGCATGCGAGGATGTCAATCACGCCATGCTAAGTTCGGCTTAGTCCGCTGGTTAGATTGGGTTGGGCGACGATCCATGAGCTGGACTCAGTATGATGGACCGAAACTAGCCATGAGTCACATCCTCAATATGATTTGAATTTTATTTTAAAGATTTAATCTCGGCAAGTCTGGACCCATGCTGAACATTCTTTGCTAATGTCACGGATCTTGTCCAACAAGGTTCGACTCATGATAAATCGTGTTGTGCTCAGGTTGATAGTATGTAAATAGATTTGACCGGATCTCGTGCCATGCCCAGCCGTTTCGACACCTCTAAATCAACACGTGGCGTTTGTAAGCAGTTGAAATAGTTTAAACCTGAACTGGTGAATGGGTTTGTTTATAAATGAAACTAAAATTTTAGAGATTTGTTGGTTCTGGCCTACTATTTGAACAGTTGCTGATAGATGTGACGCAAGTACGATACGAGAATCAAGTTCAATATTTTTATGGTTTTGATCATTGAACGACAAACGAATCCTTCTTTCTATGCATGCATGTTGTTTTCCGAGTGTTGGAAGGATAAATAAATCGCCAACCCCGCGACGCCCTCTGCCTTCTCAATGTCAGAAGCGTACGGAGCTCACAAGCTGAACAATTACTCAGCCTTAGCAGTGGGCCTGGGCAGTAGCCACTGCGCCATCTCTTCCTTGGATCTCTGTTTACCCCCAACGTATCGATGGGGGTGGAGACTGATAAGGGAGCAACCAAGAAGTGAAGTGAAGTGAAGTGAAGGAAAAGAAAAAGAAAAAAAGAGAGAAAAAATTATTATTTTACTATCATTGTTAACTAAATCTTGGTCAAGAAAGGGGATACTAGGGAGTAAATATCAATTATTCCCTCATCGTTGTCGCTGTCACAGCCTTGCCGCTTGTCATGTGCACCGGCAATTGGATTGTCGATTGCTTGTGCTCTTTCCACTCATTTGGCAATTGACTGTCAGTCTTTCACATTGATCTCTCACATTGTCTTATATTTTTCACTCAATGCATGCTTTAGTTCGACGGAAATGAAAACTATTAAGCCTCTTTCTGCTTACATGTTTAATTTTTTTTATTGTCTTTGTTTGCAATTGCCCTTGTTTGCACTAGAAAACCTTTAGTGATGTACCATATCAAGTGGTTGTTGGTCCTCGACTATGCTTACAAAACGCTTTGAGTCCTTGATAGTCCTCTTGAGCCTTCACCATCGCTCCTTATGCCCTCGTATGGAACAAAGATAAAGAAGGATAAATTAAGATTTTCTAACATACTCGATTGAGAGGAAACTCTACGTATGCCTATTGGATTTTATCCCATTTGGTGTGCTTAAGTATTATCTGTGACATGCGGATATGTGATATTAAAAAATCAAACTCGTTAAGTAATATAATTAATTATGAAAGGTTGAAGTTATTAGATATGAAGGTTTATGTGTAGAATCCGCTAACCCAAATTATTATCATTAATGGGTTGATAATAGATTAGGTCATATGTATATATATAATCCTTATTGGATTAGGAATTCTGATAGATCTCTTTGCTCCCCATTGACCGAGAGAGTATGACATCGTT
>NW_027430197.1:0-1183 GCF_044706935.1 Curcuma longa | reverse complement strand
CCATTTTGTATATAGCAAACTGTGCTTATTGCCTCAACTCAAAATTTGTTAATTAAGTTATATTCATTTAACATTGTCCTAGCTGCTTCTTGTAGGGTTCTATTTTTTTCTTTCCACTATTCCTTTTGTTGTGGGGTTCTAGGACATGAGAACTCATGGTGGTATCCATTATCTTGACAAAATTCATTGAATTTAGAATTTTCAAATTCACCACCATGGTCATTACGTATTCTTTTAATTTTTAAATCTTTTTTATTTTCTAATAATTTGCATAAATTGGTGAATTTATCAAAGATCTCATCTTTAGATTTGTAAAAATTTCACCCATGTGAATCTAGAATAATCATCTATTATTACTAAACAGTAAAGGTTTTCGCTTAGTGACTTAGCCCCATGAGAATCAAAGAGGTCTAAGTGTAATAGTTCAAGTATTGAGTTAGTTTGATTTTGATTGGTTGCCTTATGTGTTGACTTAGTTTGTTTACCTTGTTGACAAACATTACAAATTTTATTTTCTAGTGGGATTAACTTAGGTAGTCCTTCTACTAGGCCATTTTGAATCATCTTTGAGATAAATATAACCTGAGTGTGACCTAGTCTTTTGTGCCACAACTTGGTTTCCTCTTGTTGTGTTAATAAACACTTGGTTGAGGAGATAGGTAGGTCAATATAGTATATGTTATTCTTTCTGATTCCTCTTAAGTTTGATTTCTGGGTTTTTGATGCATGTTCCGCAAGTATACGGAATGTCGCCAAGTAATAAAAAGATATCGAACTACAGAGACTGTGTATTAGCTATAATGATGTCACTAAGATAGTTATCTAGACTCAAAGAGAAATGAATTGGTTGAGGATTGTTGGTTGTGTATGGTAGAGAAGGAGAGATTGACTTGGGGTTTATATGTGAGATGGATAAGTTTAGGATTTCTGTTTCACATAAATGCTAGGTGAAGTCCCTAATTCATGGTCGTTCCCTTACTCTCAATGTCTACCACCTTGTAGGGATTCTAACCAAAATACCAACTCGACTTCGTCAGGCTTTGTTAGTATTTAACCTTGAAGTCCTATGTTGTGGCCCTCTAGTAAAGGTGACGCCAGAAAGTCTGGTTAAAGGCTCTCCTCCTGTCACGAGGTGCACCGAGTGTACGATCCAACGTGATGAGCGTAGATCATATAGTATTAT
>NW_027430196.1:0-2815 GCF_044706935.1 Curcuma longa | reverse complement strand
CTAACCCAGGATTTTGGTAGAAATCCGAAGTTAGACCCACAATGTAAAGCTAGGTTGGCTTGGTTGTGTTAATGCTTATTTTGCAGGAACCATAATGCAGGGTCAACTTCAACGGGTCATAACTTTTGACTCGGGGACTCGAAACTAGGCACAGTCAGATGCGTTGGAAAGCCCTTTCGAGAGTCTACAAAAAAGGTTTATGGAGTCGACTCAGATTTGGGCTGGAGTCAACTCAAGAGGCTGGAGTCGACTCAGAAGTGCATTTGAGTCGACTCGGACATCAGATAATGAGCAGAATCGAGCAGGATAAAGTTTTATCATCCACGTCAGCTGGAGTCGACCCAGATGGGCATCTGAGTCGACTCAGGAGCAGTATATAAGGCCGTGAGCGTGCAGAAACAAGTCATTAAAGCCAGAAAGTTTCTTGCTCAACTATTGGGTTCCTGAACGCGACCGAGGCCAAGTTCTTGCAACCGGGGAAGATCCAGAAGGGGTGCGCGGCGCTCAGGACTTCCAGATCGGCTACAAGAGTTTGAGATTTATTTATTGTTCTTACTTTCTGTTATTAATTTAATTAATTGTTTATCGGACTGTAAGACGGGTTTCTCCGCATCCGAACAACTTCGGAAAGGAGACCACTAGTGGACGTGCGCCTCCCGTAATTAGGCCTTGGACGTACTAACCCTGGGGGGTTAGGAACCAAGAACCAAGTAAATCCCACGGGTCCTTCTGTGTCTTCTAATATTTCCGCTGCTAGTATTCTGACAGTTAACGAACGAAAAAGAATAAGCTACACGCGCTATTCACCCCCCCCTCTAGCGCGTACATCGATCCTACACTCATCATGTTTCCTCAGAATAAAATCAATAATCCTCTAACGTTACGATTGCTAGTTTGAGATGACCCCAGATAGTCTGGTTATAGCTCTCCCGCTGTCATCGGGCACTCCAGCATACTACTAGTGTCCTACCCCCTGCCACCGGGTATCCAATTAAGGACCTCTCACTAACAATCAATAACCATTAGCTATCTCTCATAAAAATTCATTGCAACCTAAGAATTTCCTTGAAAAGTCCGGTTAAAGGTTCATCTTCTATCACAAGGCATCCCGGTCACACGATTCTAAGATTTCCTTAAACCACAACTCATCCTCATCCTTATAGATTCATACCATTCACATTCATATCATCAACTAAGCTCAAGGCACAATATCCATAAAGCAAATGCACAAATATATCATAGAACATGGTAAACACAAATCCATAGTTACAATAATCCATAATACACTTCGATTCCTCCTACATCCTAGAATCTAAGATTCTACTCCATGACGGAGGGGATACAACACAAAGAAGTAAAGAAATATATTTTAGATCCTAGAAAAAGGAAATAAAAGTTATTAATGGATGTTTTCTTCTTCGCCTTGCAATCTCCTTGTCGACGGTGGATGGATGCGATGGAGTAGCCCCGAAAGGATGGATGGATCATCGATTTTTGCTTTGGATGGCATTTACGGTGGCTCACTATCACTTTTAAGGTCTCTCCCTCTGTTTTAGGGCAAATAAGGGGGGGTATTTATATGCCCCCGCTTTCAAGTCCTCGCCACACGGCAGTGTCTAGTCACACAGCCCAGAGCACATGGCTGATACGCTCCATCACACGGTCATGCCTGGTAGGCTTGACCATGTGTTGTTGACACCCTAGAAACAGGGCACGGTCGTGCTTTGTAGGCACGGTCGTGTGATGTCAGCCTACGGAACAAGGCACGGCCGTGCCTGGTAGGCACGACCAGAGCTTGTTGAGCTTCTGGAATTTTGGCACGGCCGTGCCTGTGAGGCATGACTAGAAACATTTGCTCCTCTTGATGAAGGCATGGTCGTGCTTGGTGGGCATGGCCAAGCCTTGGCTCAAGGCTGAATTGGAGACACAACCGTGCCTGGTAGGCACGACCATGGGCAGTTGGCTTCCTAGATGAAGGCACGACTGTGCCTGGTGGGCACGGTCAGGGGTAGGTGCTCCTCTGGTGGTGGGGCATGGCCAGGGACAGGTGCTCCTCTGGTGGTGGGGCACGGTCATGCCCTAGTGGGCACGACCCCTTGGAGATTGAGACATGGTCGTGCCTTGGAGGCATGGCCCTGTCTTGCCTTGTCTTCTGTTTAATTCTCCGTTTCGCCTTCTTTCGCTCCATTTCTGTCCTGCAAAAGCATAAACACAAGCGCAGACCTCCAAAATAGGAAATGGAGAAAACATGCCTAATGCATAGATAAAGGATGTGATAAACGCACGAAAATGACATGAAATACAAAAAGATGTGCAATGTAAACCTCAGAAACATATATATTCCCTACGCACATCACACCCCCAGACTTAAACCTTTGCTTGTCCTCAAATAAAAATCTGTGTAAAGATTCAGTTAGAAATATAAAATAGTATAGATATCCCAAGCACATTGATGAGCGTAGATCATATATGATTTTTAGCCTTGTTTTAACGCTCATCTACTTGTAATTCATTGCATATGCTACACTTTGTCACATCTTATTCTTTTATAATTGCATATTTCTATTCACTTGTTTGGAGATCTGCTCTTTGCATATTTTGCTTGATAGAATGCGATCTAGAGCCAAAATGATGCATTATTGATGGTGGAGCAAGAAGTGGAGAGAAGAGGTTCACACTGGCCGTGCTCGCTGTCACGGGTGAGTCTCTTATGTAGCAAACACGAAGAAATGGAGAAGAAGGAGCAACAATGCAGAACACGGTTGTGCCTACCAGGCACGACCGTGCCTCACATTGATGGAAACTTTGAAATTCC
>NW_027430195.1:0-2059 GCF_044706935.1 Curcuma longa | reverse complement strand
CGCCCCGAGAGACGGCTGTCCGAGGAATTTCGACAGCATCTCCCCTGTAACAATTCACTTTCCCTGAATACAAGTATAACAAAGCCTACATGGCCACAATAAGGCCTACACGGCCACAATCCACACATGTCCCAATTAGGTAATATTTACTAAACAATATGAAATAAATTCACTACCAATAAGTATAACATGCACCGCAATCTAGAACCGTATATGACAAATCCATACGACATAAAAACAGGTCCTGACACAATAGACTCCGAAAATATAAACAAAAGCGAAATAAGCAAATGCAACCCTACGAGGGACTAGCAGCGCGGCTCTCCAGACAGACGTCAACCTGAAAAGAATAACATCAACGGGGTGAGTTCAAAGAACTCAGCGGGTATCAAGTAGACAAGTATCAATTAGCTAGCAGACAGTAATGGAAATACCGGTAGAAGAATGACAGGAATGAAAATCTGAACATATGTGTATATATACTCACCAGAACATGCTAACGATATAATCATAGGTAACATGATTCCTAACAAATCCCTACGCTCCCTGTATATACATATCCAACATATGCAGAAAAATCGGAAAGTAACCATATCACCAAAGAATCCCTATATCATGCACAAGTATAAAAACCTATCCTGGTCACCCCTGCTACCCATCTGATCCTTACATACCAAAGTGAGGTCGCGTGGGTCCTCAATGATAAATGCCCGTCAGATCCATCACACTCGATGTGAGGTCGCGTGGGAACTATGCCCGTCAGATCCATCACCGCTAGGTGAGGTCGCGTGGGAACTGAATCCATCACCGGTGAGGTCGCGTGGGAACTGAATATGCCCGTCAGATCCATCACCGATAGGTGAGGTCGCGTGGGAACTAAATATGCCCGTCAGATCCATCACCGATAGGTGAGGTCGCGTGGGAACTGAATATGCCCGTCAGATCCATCACCGCTAGGTGAGGTCGCGTGGGAACTAAATATGCCCGTCAGATCCATCACTGGTATGTAAGGTCATATGGGTAGGGGTATAACCGCTGTGCACTCTGACGTCATCGCTAATGCGTGACCGAATGGACAGTATGCTGGCCAGCATGTCATAATATAAACATGGTATCTAACCCTAGTACAGGTAACCACCTACAATCCCTAATGCATACTACACTAGTACTACTGTGGTACGAAGTCATATGTCTAGCATGTGCATCAGAAAAAGTGATGTATAACAATCAAGCAGTAGCATATGGAATGTGTCACATGATATTCAATCAAAGGAATAACAGATAAATAATCAGATCATAGGTATCAAACAAAATCGGTATAAACTGAAAATATACTATCACTGGTAGCTAGAAATAAATACATGTCTAAACATGGCATATCTATAAATAGATAAGTCAGAGACAAGATACCCGCCTTCCTGAAAGTAGGGAAGATCGGGAAAGTGAACCTCCGTCTAGAAATCCGGTTCAATATCCTGTAATTAAAATAAACAATATTCCTAAATACAACGATATATATATATAAATGCTCTTATCGAATAAAATCCTAACTGATTCGACCACAACTCATAAACCCAACCAGATTACACTTCTTCAACAGAACCCTAATCGATCCTTACCACCTCGATCCAACCCACTTGATCAAACCATTGAACACGACTCTAATATTATTATTAAACCAATCCAACCGTACTTAAACCACAATCCATTAACAACTACCAATAGCAGGTCAACATCTCACATCTACAACTCAATCCGTTTCTAATCAACAGCTCCATTTCAAGAAACCAAAATCAATAACAACTTACCTTAAAGCTTAACAATGTTCAAGCCCTAAAATTCCAGATCCAAGCTCACTTCATGAACCGAACACCTCAATTCGAATCAATCTGTATCCTACCCAACTTCAACAAACCAACCACTTGCATCAACCACCATTTAAATGCTCATTCTAACCTGATTTTTACTACAACATAGCAAAAACAAAAAAATAATCAAACCTAAACACTCACCTCACGATCCAAAGCTTGAAAGCCCTAACTCAGCCTTCCTTCCTCTT
>NW_027430194.1:0-4284 GCF_044706935.1 Curcuma longa | reverse complement strand
TGATATAACCGTTTTCGTCGCACTACGGTTTCAATTAATTATCAAGTTTCAAACAATAATGTAGCATAGAGTTAACCTGAATCGTCTCTCAAGGACCCAATACAATGTTTGCAATCTTCAAATCTAATGAAATTTTATATGTTGTGAGAAAAATAAAAAGAACTAAACTAATGCATGTTTTGGGGGGGGTTTGAATGCGAGGAACAATAAAAACTCAAACATCTACTTACTCCTAACAATCCTAACTATCCGGAATCGAAATTTCAATTAACTACAATCCAAACATGACCAAGAAATGAGAACGAACAGAATTAAACAAAAAGGGACAGCATGAAACGAAACATGACATATTTGAAACAAAACATGATAGAAATCTCTACTAGGCAATTTAACAAACTACTTGCACTCAAAAAGGGAGAATTCAACAAACTGCAACAAGTAAACTGTAAAGGAGTAACAAACTAACAAGTAACAAAGTAGCAATTGAAAGGAAGCTAAATCAACATCAAAAGAAGGAACAATCAAACAAAACAAAGCTAGAAGTTGCTGAAATTTGTGTGTTGTATGCTGTCCACTCGCGCAGGAGGAAATGGGGGCTGCTTGGCTCCATCCGACCGGCTGGAGCTTCCGCAAAGGGCTGTGGCGTGAGGTTGCTGCTGCGTGAGGTGCTGTTGAGTGAAGGGATGCTGGTTGGCTGGCGTGGGCGTTGAAGGAGCTGCTGATGGCGTGTGGTGCGTTGTGGGTTGTGAGGCTGGCGTTCGGTGGGTGGCTGAGTGAGTGGATGATGAAGGAGGGCTGTGTGAGTGGAGTTGAGTGGTGGCTGAGTGGCTGTGGGGGATGGCTGGTGGAGGATGAGGTGTGAGGTGAGAGGTGTGAGATGAGAGGGTTTGGGTGGAGATGTGAGGTGGTGAGTGGAGATGTGGTGGCTTGGTGTGAGGGGAGTGAGTGAGGTGAGTGGAGTGGAGGGAGTGGGATGAAGTGATGGCGGTGGTGAGGGAGTGTAGGTGAGTGGAGATGTTGTGTGGAGGGTGTGTAGTGAGGATGGTGGCTGTTCGTGAGTGGAGTGGTGAGATGGGGTGGCGGCGTGAGTGGAGATGGGGGCGCGTGAGGTGGAATTGGGATGGGAGATGGTGGGGGGACGGCGTGAGTGGAATGGGAGGCTAGGGCTTCGGGTTTGTGTGTGTTCTTTCTTCTCCTTTTATCTTCTTTTTCTCAACCTTCCATTTTTTAGATGTATGGTTCAGATTGGTTGTAGGCATCCTCCTTGTCTTTAGTAGTCTAGCTCCAAATGAAGGGTTGAGATTGTCTTGATCATGATGTTCCACTTAGCCTTTGATGTGTCATTTAAGCCTTGATGATCAAGTTGTCCTACAAATCAAATTGGATGAAACATGAGTTTAAAAATGTAGAAAAATTTAAATATAATCAAAATACATCCAATTACAAATATGTGTCATCCAAGGCATAAATGTACAACTAAAACCTTAAATTTCCTTACTAATGATGTCAATTTAACCATCAATTGTGTTAATCATCATTGGATCGGATTGTAAAAGTTGCTAGTAAATCCTTAAGTTTTTGAACTTCACCCTTTAAGGGTGGAGTTTTGGTTTCAAATTTAGTTTGATTTTGGGTTTGTTTAGTTAAGTTTTGATTAAGAATTTGCTCCTTAAGGTCTTGATTTTCCTTAAGGAGCTGATCATTCCTAGATTCGGATGCAAACAATTTTTTATTTAAAACAGAAATAATTTTAAAAAAACTTTTCATTAATTGAATCTAAGTATACCTCAGTCGAGTCGTCTTGAAAAGATCCGACCTCTTGGCTCGACTTGATCTTGGAATCTTCATCGAGCTCCGAGTCCGATCCAGGTCCAGTTCATGAGCGCGAGGTGGCTTGAGTTCTTCGGTGGTTCATCATCGGAGTCGTCCGAGCTCTCGTCCCAAGTGGCTTGAAGAGCCTTCTTCTTCTTGCTCTTCTTGGATTGGTCCTCCTTCTTGTAAGGACATTCATGTCTGAAGTGTCCTTTTTTGTTGCAGCCGAAGCAGGTTATGACTTCCGGTTCTTCCTCATCGCGCCGACGCAGCCTGCTCGCGTTGTCTCCGCTGAAGTCGGGTGGAAGGAACGCCGGCGACCAGAAGCTTGAGGTGGTTGGGATCGGTTTTCACCGGAGGCGGCTGGAATCGCACGAGAGGCAGCTTTGGCGACGGCGAAATCCGAAGGAAGAGGAAGAGAATCGGGTAGG
Source organism: Curcuma longa (assembly GCF_044706935.1). NCBI lineage: Eukaryota > Viridiplantae > Streptophyta > Magnoliopsida > Zingiberales > Zingiberaceae > Curcuma > Curcuma longa. Next base: position 2,041 of record NW_027430194.1, on the reverse strand, counting down.
CTTTAGCTGGATTTCGGATTTGTGATCGATTTATGGGTTAGATCTGAGAGGTTTTCCTGATTCCTCATAGCTTGATTTAGATCTTGAATCCGAAGCTTGAATTGGATTTGGCCGGCGGTGGGAGTTGGTTGCGATCTGCCACAAGCAAGAAAAAGAAGAAAGGTAAGCTAGGTTTCCTTAGTTTTGGTTAGATTCTTTCTTTTCTTGAATGGTGATCGAGGAGCTTCGTTGAATGTTCTTGATTAGCAAGGTAGTTGATGTGCTTATCTTGGTATTGGAAGGTCCCGACCTTGGTTGATCTGTTAAGTTGAATAGCTACTGTTGGATTAATTGGAATTGACCGATTGTGGGATAAAGGATTGTACTTAGTGGTTGATGGGAATTAGGTTAATGTTAGTTTAGTTAATTCATGATTGAATTAAGGTTGATCAGTTGGTGGGTTTGATGAATTAATTAGGATTAGTGGGATGGTTTATATTAAACTATGAAGTTTAATTACTGTAATGTGATACGATAGTAAGTGTGTATTATCCTTTTGCAGGACCTTGATTGATTGGTCCTATTACACGGAGTATTATATTTTCTGGGGGTTCTAGTTGTGACGATCATCGGATCAGGTGGGTACCCTGTACTTGGTCACTACAGGTTCTTTTATTCCAGTGCATGTATTATTTTTATCTTGTTATCCTGTTGATACCCCTGTTGTTGTGATAGTATCTAGTTGATACATTTGATCATCTTTGCTTGATACCTGCTTTGACCTTATGATGATCTACTGTTGCCATGTTGATACCCTTGTTATCTGTATCATGTTGATTCCTGTATGACTCGTTGCTTGATACCTGTTGTATGATCTTTATTTGATCTATCCATGATTAGATTAGTTCTCACTATGATATTATGGACCTATATTGACCTATACTGATTCTGTTGATCATGCTAATTGACTTTAGCTATTACATGTTGGGATGATTAGCATACATCCATGATAGTTGTAGGTATTTCTAGTTGGTGGATCTTACCTGCACCGTGTTGTGGTGCCATGCATAGGTAAGATGTTGCACTACAGTTGGGTGCACCAGGACTGGCTACATTGCCCTCCTGCCACACTGCCCCTCCCCACTTATCTTTAGTGGTCAGTTGTCGGAGCTGGCAGTATGTCCTGTCTGGCCCCTCAGTTCACTGCTCTATGGGGGTGACTGGGGAATGTAGAGTGCGGACAGTGACGGATATTTTGGTTGCTATGGTTGCTACGTATTTACATGCACCGTTGGTAGGTTGATATAGATATTTATTTTATTCCCATCATATGCTTACGATTGTTGCACTTGCTTGCTATGACTGTTGCACTTGTATGCCATTACATACATGCTTACATGTTATGATTATGATACCTGTTGCTATGCATGATCTTTCCTTAGTAGATACCAGTTATTACACCATGTTCTATACCTGTTGACACATGATACCTTGTTGATACTTGATACCATGATACCATGTACATGTTATTCTGTAGTTGGCCTGTACTTTTTTATCATATCTGTTGTTGTTACCTTTACATGCACTTCTTACCTGTACCCACTGAGTATCTAATGCTCACTACCCAGACCCTGGGGTTATTTGATTTTCTCCCCAGGTACCAGATAGGTTATCTTGGAGCTTGGAGACTCGTCGCCAGCTGCTATCTCACATTCTGAGTTTGTCTTAGTGGGTATTTGCATTATAGTTGTATTTTGCTATTTGAGACTTGTAGTTGGACATGGACTGTATTTGTTTTGGATTTGGTACTCGCAGTTCGGATTTACGATGTTTTCGTTACGTGAGTTTTCATATGTTATTGCAGATTTGATATTCATGCATGAGTTAGTGATTGTGGTCATGGAGGCCTTATATGCATTTTGTGTCTGTGTTGTGTATTGATTGGACGAGTTGTCCTATTCCAGTCGCCTGTGGCTGAGTATATTTGCATGTATTTAGGGAATAGTCATTGTTACAGGGGAGATGCTGCCGAAATTTTTGGACGGCTTCCCGGGGCGTAACA
>NW_027430193.1:0-4857 GCF_044706935.1 Curcuma longa | reverse complement strand
TGTCCTATTCCAGTCGCCTGTGACTGAGTATACTTGCATGTATTTAGGGAATAGTCATTGTTACAGGGGAGGTGCTGTCGAAATTTTTCGGACGGCTTCCCGGGACGTAACAATTTAGCGCCTTTTTATTGTAACGACCTGGCCCTCGGCCCCTTGGGCGGCCCAACTGGCGGCCCCTTTGCGGTCCCTTGGGCGGCCCAACGGCGGCCCAACTGGTAGACCCCTTATGTCGTCAACCGACGACCCTTGGCCGTGCCGTTACTCACTAGGTATTCCCGACCCTGGCCAGTGGATTTTTGCCTTACCAGGATCAGAACTCTAGACCTCCAGGTTAAGTACTAGAGTTTATGAATAGTCATAGCCAAGTGAGCGCTTCTCACTTGGCTACCAGGATTCATAAACTCTAGTACTTAACCTGGAGGTCTAGAGTTCGAATCCTGGGGAAGGCAAAAATCCACTGGCCAGGGTTGGAAAGACCTAGTGAGTAACGGCACGGCCAAGGGTCGTCGGTTGACGACATAAGGGGTCACCAGTTGGGCCGCCAGTTGGGCCGCCCAAGGGACCGCAAAGGGGCCGCCAGTTGGGCCGCCCAAGGGGCCGAGGGGCCGGGGGGTCGTTACATCATCCTAGCGAACTATCACCACTAAACTTTCTCTTTCTCGGACACCTTTCTTGAGATGGAGAAGCCTCTTACAATCCTATTTTTACAAAGCAACATATAATGAAACGGAGATACAAATACAAATAAAAACTTTGCTTTGGATATTTTCTTGTTACTTTGGATTGCCTCTTGATTATAAGAAATGTAGCAACACTATCTCCAAACCCTCAAGAATCGGCGTGTTCAACTTCTTCGAAACCCTTTTTTATAGGGTTGTTGTCAAGTTGATTTCCACCTATTAGTTGATTGTTGTCTCCCATCAATTGACTGTTGTAGAAGTTTGAACTGTTGACTCGACCATTGAATGGGTACTGACTTCTGTTTCTACGACTGAAATCTGTTGGTGCAGGGAGCACCAGATGATCGAACCTTAGTTTTGATAATGGCAAGAGGCTCAAGTTAAGTGTATGGTGATTACTAATGAGTTGATTTAAGTGTGTAGGGAGCACAGAAAAGTCCTAGTTGAGGCTAAGCACAGGCAAGTCCTAGTAGAAACTAGGCAATGAAAGTCTTAGCTAGAGGCTAGGCGATGGAAGTGTCCTAGGAGGCTAGGCAGTGGAAGTCCTAGTTTAGAGGATTATGCAAAAAGTCTTGGTGGATCAAGTGCACCAGATGGAAGTCTAGGTAGGTCAGGTGGACCAGATATCTATTAGTGGAAATTCAGGTAGGTCAGGTGGACCAGATGTCGAGTAATGAAAGTCTAAGGCAAGTCAGGTGGATCAGATATCTAGCAGGAAATCTTGGGAGTCAAGGATTGAGGCTAAGCAGAAAGTCCAATAAGGGCGTGTTCTTAGTGTAGGAACAGTAGGCGTCAGTCTGACTTAGGATTTCACCGAAAATCCAAAGTCAAGACCAAAATTAGTTATAAAACTGTTATCTTTTCCTGTTACTTTTGGTTTTGTGCTAACTTGTAATGCAGGAAAGGAGGGGCATGAACTTTGGTTCAAACAGGTAAATTCTTCCGAGTGGAGTGGGTAAGGGCGTGTTCCTAGTGTAGGAACAGTAGGTGTCAGTCTGACTTAGGATTTCACCGAAAATCCAAAGTCAAGACCAAAATTAGTTATAAAACTGTTATCTTTTCCTGTTACTTTTGGTTTTGTGCTAACTTGTAATGCAGGAAAGGAGGGGTGTGAACTTTGATTCAAACGTCCTTATTGTTGATGCAGTTTTGTCCCGATTGTTATTTTGATGTTGACACAGATTTAAGTTCATTTTAGTTGAATAAGAATTAAGTTCAAATTATATTTAGATTGATCAATGACGGATTAGGGCTCGGTAGCTCGTTCTCCGGTTTAGGTTAGAGGGGCTCGATAGCTCGTTCTCTGGACCGGATGGAGTCGGAGAGGGCTCGGTAGCTCGTTCTCCAGACTAGGTCAGAGAGGGCTCGGTAGCTCGTTCTCTGGACCGGATGGAGTCGGAGAGGGCTTGGTAGCTCACTCTCCGGACTAGGTCAGAGAGGGCTCGGTAGCTCGTTCTCTGGACCGGATGGAGTCGGAGAGGGCTCGGTAGCTCGTTCTCCGGACTAGGTCAGAGAGGGCTCGGTAGCTCGTTCTCTGGACCGGATGAAGTGGGAGAGGGCTCGGTAGCTCGTTCTCCAGATTAGGTTAGAGAGGGCTCGGTAGCTCGTTCTCTGGACCGGATGGAGTCGGAGAGGGCTCGATAGCTCATTCTCTGGACTAGGTCAGAGAGGGCTCGGTAGCTCGCTCTCTGGACCATGAAGTGGGAGAGGGCTCGGTAGCTCGTTCTCCAGATTAGGTCAGAGAGGGCTCGGTAGCTCGTTCTCTGTACCGGACTATGGTCGAAGAAGGCATGGTAGCCTGTTTTCGGACCGGATCATTGTCAGAGGAGGCTTGGGAGTCTGTTCTCTGAATACATGATCCAATACGGTTGGCTCGGGTGAGACCCAAGTTAACCAAGTGATCAGATTGCATGAGTTTTGATTTCACTTTGGTTTAATCGATGAGTGAATCGATTAACCAAGGGTTAGTTGGTTAATCGATCTAGTGATCGATTACAGAGCATTCTGTAAGACCAAGGGTTAGTGGTTAATCGATCTGATGATCGATTACGAAGCATTCTGTGAGAATTCGTAAAACCCACAGAACACACCATAATCGATTGGGCAATCGATTATGGTGAACTGTAATCGATCAGGTGATCGATTACAAGCTTATTGAGAAATCCTATTTGCGATCGGTAATCGATCACCTGATCAATTACCATACCTTAATCGATCAGGTGATCGATTAAGGTATGTGGTAATCGACTTAGGCTTGATCGATCACACGATTTATAAAGGAAAAAATTACGACGTTTAATCGATTGTCTGATCGATTAAGACATTTCTGATCGTGTTCAGGTTTCTGCTCTGATTTCTGATTATTTCTGTTGCTTCTGATATTGCTGTGCTAATCCATCTCTGAGGTTTGCAGATGGAGTTTGAATTCAAATGAAGAACAGGAAGAGTCAAGGGTTAGCTTTCCATCATACCAGTTTGTCGAGCTTTGGTTTTCAGGTAAAAGACACGGCGGGACTCTGAGCTGCACAGGAAGATGATCAGTGAGTGAGCTGAGAGGAGCATGGTGCTGGTAAGTGATAAGCCCTAAATTGGATGTCACGATAGGACTTCAAATTAGAATTTATAAAAGTATCGAAAACCCACAATTAATTCACACAAATGCAGTAAAGGGGCCTCGAGTCGTATTTTTCCAAGGACTAGTAGAAAATTGAATGAATTTAGCTTAGGTGTCATGTTTTTGGGTTTTCTAATAGTAATGGGGGTTTTGGTGTTTCTCGAATCAAATGTGAATTAAAATCAACAACTAAATGAAAAATGCAAAAATTAAACCTATGAATCCTAGAATTGCAAAACACTAGCTTATGAATGAAGTAGAACCGAATTTATCCGTATAAACTAATTCTAATTAATCAAATGTAACAAGCTTCAAAAACACTAATTCAAATAGCTAATCAACCAACAAAACCCTAAACCCAATGGCACGAAACAGTGAACATTGACACGCTACAGTACCACTGGAATCAGAAATAAGGCTTATTAAACACGAACTGAAATTCAAATGAAGTAAACCTCTAATCACTACCATAACTAAAAACAATTGCGAATCTAAGCAATTCAAATGAAGCAAAGCATTTAACAACTAACAATTTAAAGTGCAGTCACTGTAAACTGAAACAAGAACTGGAAATTCGGAAACAAAATATCAGGAATGCAGAAACAAGAAACAAAACGCATCCAGTCTTCCTCTTCTTCGTGTTTTCTTTCTTAATGTCAAACAAGAATCAATTTGGAAACCCTCCTCCTTGAAAATCCCTTCGGAAGCTCGAGCCAATAGCTGGAAATTGCCTACTCACGTCCACAGCACCGAATTGAGAAGAAACCCTCTCCTCAAAACAGAGAATGGAACGAAACAGGTTTTGTTAAGCTGCAATCTGGAATTTCCCTCCTTCTTCTTGCGCTGATGAGCTTGCTGAAGCCTTGGACGTGTTTCGCGAGCTTCGGAGGACCCCTCGTCGACGCGCGGCTTCGGTTTGTTCAGCAACTCGTCGGAAACGCCAGGAACAGAGGAATGCCAGCGGCGGAGAAAACCTCGCCGTCACCGAGCTTCCAGCTGCCGATGATGCCTAACGGACCGGTTCCAGCCTCTTGGGGAATCCAGAAACACGATAAAGATGGAAGATTTGGATGGGGCTTGCTGGTTGGTACGTCGCGCAACAGGGGAATATCGCTGTCGCGGGGAAGATGCACAGTAGCGGCCAGCTGAAACCCTCGATTACAGCCTTGATTAAATAGGCTGATTAATTGATCAATCTGAGCCGTTGATTCCTGATCCGACGATGGAGCTTGATCTAGGGTTTAGGGCAGTCTAGGGTTTTCAAAAAAATCATGGATTTTGATCGGGCTCGATCTAAGTCATGTCCTTCATGTTGGCTTGATCAATTTGGCGAATTTGACTTGATTTGACCGCGGTTGAGCTTGAGTTGGGTCCGGTTTAGCCCTAAAATCAATTAAAGTCCAATTAATGCCAAAAATTCACCATTAAATCACAAAAATTATATCAAGCCTTAAATCATGCAATATATCACAAACATGATGAAATCGATTCAATAAATAATCATTTTCATGCAAAAACCCAAAAATAAATCGATTAAAAAGGCACGAAACCCTAGCTCATCAG
>NW_027430192.1:0-3073 GCF_044706935.1 Curcuma longa | reverse complement strand
TAAATGATTTTTGTCAAACATCAAAAAGGGGGAGATTGTTGGGGCAATTTTCCCCAAGTGATTTGGATTTTAATGTTTGGCTAAATCAGGTTAAGTTAGGCAATGTTTGTTGATCTAACATGTGTGACTTGAGTTCACAGGAAAGTCCAGGAATGAAGTCTTGGCATTTGGTGAAGTCCCGGAGGCGCGACCTCTTGGCAAAGGTGAAGTCCCGGAGGCGAGGCCTCTTGGCAAGAGAAGTCTTAGCACGACAAAGTCGAGGGAAACGTGTCAAGCAAGTGCAAGGAAGTGCACGAGGCTTGTGGAAGGCGTTTGAAGACTTGTGTCAAGGCTAAGGGATGAAGAAGAAGCTGAAAAAGTGAGTTTTCAGCTTAGGCAGTCGACTGGCCCTGCCAGCAGTCGACTGGGGTTGATCCGAAGAACACACAGCCAAGAACAGAAAGATCAGTCGAGTGGACAGTCGACTGGGACCAGTCGACTGGCCTTGGAGCAGTCGACTGATAGACTACCGTTGGGTGACAACTGACAAATTAAATGCATATTTAATTGCCGTTGAAGCCCATCAGTCGACTGGCCCTAGGAGCAGTCGACTGGTGCACTGAAATTTATAAAAAGAGCGGTCAACGTCGCAGAGCAAAAGATTAGATTCTTTCATCTTCTTTACTGCTCTTTTACATTGTAAAAGCTCTTCTCTTCCTCTCTATACTTCACTACAAATCTTGTACGAGGAAGAAACCTTGTTGTGAAGGTTTCTCCGCCTTCGAAGTGTGATTCGAGAAGGAGATTGTTTTCATAGTGGAATCGTCGGCTGCGTGTGTGGATCCTTGGATTAGTCACCTCGTTGAGGTGGATACCAAGTAAATCGAACCGGGTTAGCGTTTGTTTCTTTGTGCTTTATTATTATCTCTTTGCTTCCGCTAACAAACTCGCAGAGAAAAATCGAAAGACGCTATTCACCCCCCTCTAGCGAACGCCTCGATCCCAACAGAGGTGAGATTTACTTATCTGCTAGGCCCGACCATAACTTCTTAGAGAACACCCTACCTCTCATAAGGGTTGGAAGGATAAGTATTTCTTTTTTAAGCCACGTCACCCTTATACTTGGCCGACCTTCTTTTTCCGGTATCCCCTCTCCCAGCTTAGACTAATATAGGTTCAGTCATACCTTCCTGACACCTCTGCGATCTTGTAGATTTAAGAGGGATGTGAAGGTCCAATAGCCAATGAGGCACTTCGTATAAGGCTGGGCTGAGAAACATCCCTCTGGGTGCTTCTTTGAGTAAGTTCCCTTGGTGTCCTTTATGTTAGGATCGAGGCGTTCGCTAGAGGGGGGTGAATAGCGTCTTTCAATTTTCTTCTGCGAGTTTGTTAGTGGAAGCAAAGATAAATGATAAATTACAAAGAAACAAACGCTAACCCGGTTCGATTTACTTGGTATCCACCTCAACGAGGTGACTAATCCAAGGATCCACACACGCAGCCGACGATTCCACTATGAAAACGATCTCCTTCTCGAAGCACACTTCGAAGGCGGAGAAACCTTCACAACAGGACGTCTTCCTCGTACAAGATTTGTAGTGAAGTTTAAGAGGAAGAGAAGAGTTTCAACAATGTCAAAGAGCAGTAAAGAAGATGAAAGAATCTGATTGTTTTTTCTCTGCGACGTTGACCGCTCTTTTTATAAAATTCAGTGCACTAGTCGACTGCTCCTAGGGCCAGTCGACTGATGGGCTTCAACGGCAATTAAATATGCATTTAATTTGCCAGTTGTCACCCAACGGTAGTATATCAGTCGACTGCTCCAACGCCAGTCGACTGGTCCCAGTCGACTGTCCACTCGACTGATCTTTCTGTTCTTGGCTGTGTGTTCTTCGGATCAACCCCAGTCGACTGCTGGCAGGGCCAGTCGACTGCCTAAGCTGAAAACTCACTTTTCCAGCTTCTTCTTCATCCCTTAGCCTTGACACAAGTCTTCAAATGCCTTCCACAAGCCTCGTGCACTTCCTTGCACTCGCTTGAGACGTTTCCCTCGACTTTGTCGTGCTAAGACTTCTCTTGCCAAGAGGCCTCGCCTCCGGGACTTCACCTTTGCCAAGAGGCCACGCCTCCGGGACTTCACCAAATGCCAAGACTTCATTCCTGGACTTTCCTGTGAACTCAAGTCACACATGTTAGATCAACAAACATTGCCTAACTTAAACTGATTTAGCCAAACATTAAAATCCAAATCACTTGGGGCAAAATTGCCTCAACAATCTCCCCCTTTTTGATGTTTGGCAAAAATCAATTAAGTTAGGTCTTTAATACAGCAAGTATAATATCACAATAAGTACTTTCAATAATCATGCTCAATCAGAGTTAATCAAGTAAGCATAAATATTAAGCATGAGTAAGTAACCATGAATAATCATGAAGGCCTAACTTTTCATTTCATTCTCCCCCTTTTTGACATACAACAAAAAGAATAATTATCAGAGCAAATTATGAATAAGTAGTCAATCTTTTCAAGAGGAATGAATTATGACTAAGCGTTGTTACTTTCTCCCCCTTAATCCTTACTTCTCCTTTGTTCAAGCATAAAAAATAAGATCAAACACTCAAGCACATCAGTAAACAACGAGTATATTAAATAATTCAAGATGGAAAAAAATTCATTGAAAATTCAGCATAATTCGGGAAAACAGAGGAATCAGTTTGATTGAGTAAATTGTTTCACTCTTTAATGGTTCTAGGATGTTTGATGTCATATAAGAAATGGTATGGGATCTTAATTCCTTGAGATTTACAAATTTGTTTTATTTTAAAGAATTGTTGCAATCTAAGATGCTCCCCTTAAATCTATTAGATTTAAAAAATCCATTTTCAATCCCAAGCTCCCCCTATATCCATGCAACATTCCATATTCAATCAAACATATATTCATACAAGATATATGAATCAAACTTATCACACAATTATAGCAATACAAACTAAAAGAACTTAAAAAGCATCACTATCAACATCGATTAAAACCATATCACAGTTTAATAAAAATATCCTTAACATCACAAGCACAACCAAAGTTTAATGTTTT
>NW_027430191.1:0-2033 GCF_044706935.1 Curcuma longa | reverse complement strand
CTGTTGGGTCTAAAGAATGTCCACATCTCCACAATGGCATGATATTGTCCACTTTGGGCCTAAGCCCTCATGGTTTTGTTCTTGGACTCTCCCCAAAAGGCCTCATGCCAATGGAGATACTTTCCATCTTTTTAAACCCATGATCTTTCCCATGTGTTTTAGATGTGGGACTATGTTTGCACCTTTGCAACCCAATAATCCCCCCCTCAAACAAAGGACCACAGACCCCCCTCAAACGGAAAGCCTCCGTTTGATGTCTGAATCTTCGACCCACCAGGACTTCCTGCCCCTCGGTCCACCCTGACCTACTAGGACTTCCTGCCCAGCCGCAACCAGGACTTCATGCCCCTCGATCTACTCGACCTACTAGGACTTCCTGTCCAGCCGCAACCAGGACTTCATGCCCCTCGGTCTACCCGACCTACTAGGACTTCCTGCCCAACCGCAACCAGGACTTCATGCCCGGTGTCTGGTCCTCTTGATTCAAACACGGGAGCCCCTACTTCTTTTGTTTTTAAGGTTCAACCCACATGGTTAGATCCGGATCATGGCTCATCCGGCGGTTAGTCCGGTGAAGAGCGGTCTCGCTCTGATACCAATTGTAGGGTCCCCAAGGATGTCTGTATCTCCACAATAGCATGATATTGTCCACTTTGGGCCTAAGCCCTCATGGTTTTGTTCTTGGGCTCTCCCCAAAAGGTCTCATGTCAATGGAGATACTTTTCATCCTTTTAAACTCATGATCTTTCCCATGTGTTTTAGATGTGGGACTATGTTTGCACCTTTGCAACCCAACAATCAACACTCTCAAAACTGAGAGGTTGCTCTACATATACTTCTTCCTTAATGAACCCATTTAGAAATACCAATTTTACATCCATTTGATGGAGTTTGAATCCCATGTATGCGGCATATCCTAGAAGGATTCGAATGGACTCCAATCTAGCTACCGGTGCATATGTCTCATCATAATCTAGTCCTTCAACTTGATTGAAACCTCTAGCCACTAATCTAGCCTTATTCCTAGTTATAATTCCTTGATTATCTAACTTGTTTCTAAACACCCATTTTGTGGGAGCTTGATAAGCTAGGATTTTTTCATATTTTGTTGATTCAATTTGGGTTCTTTCATGAAAATTAAATGCTTAATGGATATAATTTGATTGCATTTGTGGTATATGGTATAATTGGATGATTGATCATAATTTCTGTGATTTTAATGGATAATTTGGTATTAATTGAATTTTACTCTTTGTAGGACTCAAGTGGAACCAAGATCAAGCCAAATTGGGACCAAATTAAACCAAAATTGACCCAAGTGATTGAACCAATCTCACGAATCAAGACTCAAGTGTGATTAGAGTTGAACCCATGTGAATTAGAGCTGAACCGGAGCTAAATTGGGCTGAATCAGGGGCTAATTAGGTTGAACCATTGCTGAACCGGCGCCGAACCCGGTTCAATTCAAATCGCCAGAACCTAGCGTTAGCGAGGAATGCACAGTACAAAAATCGCGACCACTGTAGCGCCGTCTTCCTCTCGCGTTTTCCAATTTTTTCCATCGTCGCGCGCAGCCAGAACTTCAGTTCTTCTCCTTCCAAAGTCAATTTCCGGATTCCAGAAGGCTTCTACAACCTTAGATTGGTGTTAATCGCGACCGGAATCGAGGGTGAGGGTCTCGCCAGAAGCTCGGTTCCGCCGCTGTGCTTCAGCTTGATTCTTCGAGTCAACCGAATTGGAGCAGTAAAGAACTTTAGGAGGGGTTCTCCAAGGGTTCTAGAGCGTTCCTGAGCATTATATTGCTAACGATTTGAAGGATTTTCGGCTGGATTCCTGAATTCTGATTTCGGCTCTGTTCTTCGAGTTCTTGAGGGTTTCGGAGCTGCGCAGAGTGGAGCTGATTTCGTTCAAGCCAAGCTGAGATTGATAGGTGTTTCTCTGGGATTTCTGAGGATTTTCTCAGCTCTTGTGTGACGGCAAGAGGAGGATTGAATTGGAAGGGAAGAACTGAAATCTGTTTATCTGATTTCTGA
>NW_027430190.1:0-3478 GCF_044706935.1 Curcuma longa | reverse complement strand
AGCACTCTATTCATCATAATCTTCTGCAAGGTTTAAAATATCGAACCATGCCGAGGTTTCAATCCCGGACCGGAACGATACAGTTTCGGTACCGTATGTACTGTGCCGGTATAATTTTGGTATTTTTAAAATATAAAATATATTAATTAAAATAAAAATTTTAATCTAAATATTTAAAAATAAAAATAAAATATTTTTAAAAAATAATAAGATAATTTTATAGATTTTAATAAAATCTATTTAAATTATCCTCAACTATAGCTAGGAATTGATTATTAAAGCTTCAAAGTTAAAAAAATCCAAAAAAACAAAAAAAAACAAAATTGTGATTGCCTCGGCGCGGCCTGGCGGCGTCTCCCGGCCGGAAACGTTGTGCCGATGTCGGTCCGTCGACGGAACAAAAAATTTCGCCCGTATCGTGCGATATGGCTCAAAATTTCAATCCCTGATCTTATGAACATCATTCAACGTTCCTTCTCATGCTGCAATACATGGTTGCAAGCAAAAGATCTCTACACTAGTCATATCTCTAATGTTTATGAACAATAACAACAACAACAACCAAGCCTTATCCCACTAAGTGGGGTCGGCTATATGGATCCTTTTACGCCATTGAGCTCTATCTCCTATTATATCATCATTTATATTTAAATAAATTTTATCTTGTTTTATTGTTGCTAACCAAGTCTTTTTTGGTCTACCTCGCCCTCGTTTGATATGCGTATTTATTATAGTTTCACACCGCCTAACTGGAGCATTTATCGGTCGTCTAAGTACATGTCCGTACCACCTTAAACGTGTCTCACGGAGTTTTCCCTCAATAGATGCAACTCCAACTTTCTCTCTAATGCTCTCATTTCTTATTCTGTCCATCTTCGTATGTCCACACATCTATCTTAACATCCTCATCTCCGCAACTCTCATCTTTTGCTCATGTGCTCGAGTCATAGCCCAACATTCAGCGCCATATAACATGGCAGGTCTAATTGCCGTTTTATAGAACTTTCCTTTAAGTTTTAGAGGCATGTGCTCTAATGTTTATGAAGTGATTGGATATATCTAGTTGCGCCTATTTAACACAAAGAAATACTTCCATTGAAGAATTTCAGACATTCGCTACAGAATTAAAAGACTTGCTTTAGGTCTCATCAAACATTCGAGTTATGTGTGATCGCATTGACAAGCTATTCACCATCATATTTCTTCAAAGTGTGTGCCCTCAACTTGAATTAGTGAAGATTCAAATCTTTGAGGAGCATTCATCACCTTCATTCTGAAAATTACATGAATTTGTTACATGCTTTACCAGTACTCTCAAAATCTATGATGGATCACTCTGCTCTTATGGTTCAACAATAGTCAAAGGGTTTCATGGAGGTGGAGAAGTTCATCAATGAGAACATGGAGATTGTGGAGAGGGACAAGGAAGACCCAAGTACCCCTATTGTGGAGAACTTTTACATATGTCAATGAGTTACATGGATTTTCATTGTCCCTCACCAAAATATTGCTCATATGACTTAATATGAACCACCTTCACAGGATGGACCACTTGCCAGTAAGAAATCCAGTTCTAGCTCCACCATTATTGTCCATTAAGTACTCCTGCTTTCATCAACTTCAAGGTTCCAACAAATGCCTCCTATAAACCTATTACTTTTGTGACTTATGGTGATGATTCTACTACTAACCGCATACCTCTGAATCATCTTCTTGGATCTTAGATTCAAGTAACATCACTTCCTTTCCTAACATTGAATCAATATCAAATGTTACCAATATCATACTTGCCAATAGATGTCTCCTAGTAGCAAAAGGCGTCGAGTAGGTTTTTGTTACATTTTTCTCCATGTTTTGTTAGATATTTATTATCTAACTAATAATTGATCTTAAAATTAAAAGAAAAATAACTTAAAACTAAAAGTAACTTCATGTAATTGAAGTTACTAATTAAATGAAACTTATCTATATATTATAATAATTATTATTAGTAACGGATGTAAATAATAATAATTATTATAACCGATGCATGATGGATGCACGGAAATAATGAAAGCATACATATATTGGTCCTCCTCTGCCTATAAATAGAAGATATTATAATGATCCATCATGAAAAATATTGAGTGTCTTCGGAAAGAAAGGAAAGAAGAGAGAAATTAATATATGCAAAATAATTGCATTGCAATGACTTCTTTATCAAGCTCAGGTATGTAAAACATATAGATTTCAAGATCCGTTTCATTAAATAAATATTTAATGATAATTGTAAAATTAACATGTTTTACATACTGAACCTTCCTTTCAATTTATTAATGTAATCATCTCACCAATTATTAAATTGTTCAATAACATTTGTTATAACCAATAACATTTTCTAGCAATGTCATTTCCGTTCAGGATATAGGATTCAGGGATGAAAGGTGATTAGCGTAGGGCGTGAGTTTGAAGATTTTACCAGCAAACTATGCGCCTATAGTATGGTCAAATCATCTCCGCTCAAATATAGTCACTTAGGTCATTCAAGTTCAAAAGATAATCCATTGTTTGAATATTCTTCAAATCTTGTGAATCATGTCAATTACGGAAATATGTTGATCCTCTTTCCTTGAAGGATCCTCAAAAATGCTTTTGCATTTTTTCCTTAATTGATGCCTTGATAAAATGATGTGGTTTTTCTTAATTTACAAGGAGAAATTAATTCTCATAGAAGCCTACAGAGTCTCCCTCTTCATATGGATATAGAGATTTAATTATGGAAGTAGAATATTACAAATGACCCCAAGGGCAGAGCCACCTTCAAAGATACCCGGGCTATAGCCCAGGGGCCCAATACCATTAAAGAAGAAACTTTTTTTTAATTTATGGGTAAAAGAAAAGAAAATTTGAAAAAATGAAGAACATAGCCCGGGTAGTTCGGAATCAGCCCGGGTAAATCACCCGGGCTGGCTCCACCATTGAATTACCCCCTAGATCTTATATATTTATGCATGGTCCTACTTAATATATAACACTCTCCCTCAACTCTCCCTTAAGTTGCTTCAAATATATTATAAAATTTTAGCTTAATATAAATCTATTATTTGGTTAGCAAATCAACTAAATGATTATTAGAGCTAATTGAAAAGGTGATAATCTCATGAAATTCGACTCTCTGATGAAGTGGCAACTGATCTCTATATATTTATCCTGTCATAAAAAAAAAAGGGATTCAAGTCTATGTATTACAGTTTGTCACAATAAAGATTCAATGGTTCTATAAGCATGCATCCTATCTGAGCCATCAAATGCTTAGGCCAAATGAGCTTACATGTAAATTAGAGTCATAGCCCTAAATTCTTCCTCTGCACTTAACTTTGCCACCACTACTTTTCTTCCTACCCTTATGAGAAATAAGGTTACCTCCTAAGAGAACGCAATAGCTAAATGTAGATTATATATAGGGGAACAGCTCAATCATAGTATCCCACCGATCTGG
>NW_027430189.1:0-1342 GCF_044706935.1 Curcuma longa | reverse complement strand
GAGGGTAAATTCTCCCGAGGGGAGTGGGTGAGGACGCGTTCCTACGAGGAACAGTAGGCGCCGGTCTAACCCAGGATCTACCGGAGATCCGAAGTTAAGACTCAGAGTTGGTTTTGTGAACCGACTCGATCCTTTACATGTTATCTTTGAGCTAACTTGTTGTGCAAGAAGGAAAAGCCCGACGAAAGCTAACTCCGGACGAAAATCCTGATCTTCGGGTCTGAAGTCGACCCAGATGGGTTTTGGAAGTCGACTCCAGCCGAATCAGCCTGAATCCGGAAGTCAGCGCGTCGAGGTCTCCGCCAGATCAGCCTGGAGTCGACTCAGGCGAGCTTCTGAGTCGACCCAGAGTCAAATCTTATCGCCGCTGCCGCCACCGCAACTGGAGTCGACCCAGGACGAGATCAGAGTCGACTCAGGAGGGATAAGCGACGAAGCCGATCAAGTTTTATCTGCCACGCGCGCTGGAGTCGACCCAGATTGCAATCTGAGTCGACCCAGGTCGACTATAAAAGGAGGACGCGACCAGCCATCGAGCAATCAACTGAAAACGCCTCAAACCTTCGTTCTCGTGACTCCCAAGCGCTCCAACTTCGACGTCGGTGCTGTGCCTGCTCCAAGCAATCTCTTCTTCACACCGAGACGGCAAATTCAACTTCCGGGAAGCAAACGCGAGTACAAAAAGTTTGGTAACCTTGTATTTAATTAATTCAATTTCTGTACTCGAGTTTTGTAACGGATTTCTTTCGATACACTTGCTGCCGGAAAGGGGCAAGTGTTTTAGTGGATTGCCCAACGTAAACGGTCAAGGACCGTGGGCCTTGGAGTAGCAGCGTTGCGCTGTGAACCAAGTAAAAACAAACTGTGTCAATCTTTTCTACTTTACTGTTTTTGCTTCTGCAAAGATTACTTAACAACTTCCGTTTCCGCACTCGGGTTTATTCGAAAAATCAAAAAGCGTGCAAACACGCTATTCACCCCCCCTCTAGCGTGTTTTCGATCCTACAATTGGTATCAGAGCGGTGGCTCTTGAAAACAGTGCAACCACTGATTCAAGACAGTTTTTCGCATTTTTTTTATTTATTTTTTTTTCTATTCTCCCGCACTACTAATCCAAGACCAAATCTTGGAATTTCTCTTTTTCTGTTTTTTTTGTGTAAATATTAATGGCCCAACAAGAAGGCTCAAGCACCGCAAGGCCGCCTCTGTTTTCGGATGACGATTTTTCATACTAGAAAACCAGGATGGAATGTCACCTGAAAACCCAAGTAGAGATGTGGATCATCAAGTCCTCAGAACGGGATTCCACTCCCAACTGGTAATGATGGAAAACCACTCTCTT
>NW_027430188.1:0-11532 GCF_044706935.1 Curcuma longa | reverse complement strand
CATCGACAACACCTTCGCAACGCAGAAAAAGCGTTGTAAATATTACAACGCTTTTTGCGACGCTTTAAAAACGTTGTTTTTAATAGGTATGACAACACATTTTACAACGGTTAAAAAGCGTTGTAATTTTGTTACAAATTGCTTGGGTATTGTAACGTTTTAAAAAGCGTTGTCTTTTATTTTTTTAGCAGTAAATAAGAAACCAATATATTTTGTAAATACAAAACTATTACATACAAAATTTACTAAATGACTTCCATATACAAAAACATTATCTATTATATTTACACAAAACCATTGTTACAGCAGGTTCATAACATACAAGTTCATAACACATGTCCATAACATACAACTTATACAAAAGTTGTAGCATCAGGTCCATAACATAAAGGTACAACTTCAAGTTATCCTTAACATAGAAGCTCCATAACATCCATTGATGGTACATAACACAGCGGCTTCTCTATCACACAACAACAGGTCCATAACACAGCAGATGCGTCACCAAGTAACAGCAGGTCCATCTGCACAAGAGATTCCAGTGTATACATGCACAAGATAACATTAATTTATGGAGATCAGCATTCCATACCTACTTATAAATATCATCTTGTATACACTCTTTCACATAATAGCTCTATTAATGCTTCTGTTGTGGTCTCCAAATAGGTCATATGAGTTAGACAAAACTATCTGAGAAGTTGTAGTGAACCGCTATAAGTATCTCTGGTACATTAAAATGGGTCAACTGTGGAATGGCTATCTTGGTACTAGTTGTTAAGGATACACACAAGTTGAGAGGATCAATAACAACGATTAGTAGTGTTTGTGTTGGAAGAGAACCTAAATCTCCTTGGATTCTATTGGGAGAAGGGAACTCAGATCTTCATGGAAGAGGATACAAGTGCAAGAAATCGTTTGGATTAACTTGCTTGATATTATTATTGTAAAAATTTCACAAATAAAGTTTGTCACTCTTTCCTGACTCTTAACTCCTACAAAATATCCTCATTATGAACCAACTTGCTATACAACTCCTCATTAGAGATACAAAATATAAAGGAAAAGATGAAAAAAAATACTCAGAAAGAACAATGGGACATCAGTTTTATCGCTATTTACAATAGAAATTTTTT
This sequence comes from Curcuma longa, assembly GCF_044706935.1. Lineage (NCBI taxonomy): Eukaryota > Viridiplantae > Streptophyta > Magnoliopsida > Zingiberales > Zingiberaceae > Curcuma > Curcuma longa. The sequence continues at coordinate 10,396 of NW_027430188.1, read as the reverse complement.
TTCAACATTTTCAGTTCACTGACAAAAGTGAGGAAGAAATTGAGACTGGACTGAAAATTGGATTAATAACCAAGAGTCAACAAAATAAATAATAATAATTCAGAATCAACAGTAACAAGGATGTGAGAACGAACAACCTCAACTCAAGAACCTTTAGCTCCAAGCACACCTTCAATTCAACCTCACCGAAACTAACCTGCAGAAAATTGCCTGTATATGATATCTGGATAATAGCAAAGAGAAACACGAGATAAACAAGATAAGCAAAAGCATTTAGATAGAGGAAAACATAAGATGTACATATGCTATTGTGAAAAAATATAAACAATTTAACAAATGACAAATGGAATAACTGTGAAATCTCAGATCTAACCTACAATGGTTATTAATCATGTACAAAGGCCTCAGGACAATCTTGAAACTGATGAGTTGAGCCTAAATGTGTGCTCAAATAACCATAGAATATCTGAATATAATATTGATTTGAAAATTGAAATAGTGTTTGGCAGTTTCCCTTGCATTCTATCAATCTTTTTTAACAGTATGGTATGTGGTTAAGTTAGATGACTCAGTATATGAATCACATCAAAGTAATGGAAACAATATAGACCACTAAGCATATACAAGAATGCTATAGATAAAAAAGTTAAATGAATGAATTTTGATTAAAGGAATGTGGAGTCTCACTGAAGGTTTTTCCCAGCATGTTGTATCATTTTGGAGACAACAATATTATTAACCTTTGGCACTTCAGCTGTCAGGTCAATATTCTCATAGCACATTGGATCTGTTGCACACTTGTGGAACATTGAACAAGTAGCTGCAGCATGGCAAAGACTTTGGGTATCTAGCTTGGAGAATACCTTCAAGCATCACAAGATCATAATGTTTGAATTACACTGCAGTGTTGTTCTATCAAAAAAATGAACATAAACAAGGTAATCGCAGACAAAAATAATCTATTCTGACCATATCAAAATTTAAATACAGAAGAGAATAATAGGTCATAGAGCTGATAAACAAAGAACCAATAAAAAAAGGAAACATATTAACCAGACAAATAATCTAGGAATATAGTAGGATTGGATAAAGGGAAAAAAAGAAATAAAGAATCAACAAACTAAAAGAAAATTAGCATGCAATTCTGCAGAAAATAACAAACAGAGCCAGCACCATGAAGAAGCAATTGAATTCTGTCGAAGATGGTAAAGTACAGATATCGTCCTTCACAAACATTGTCCAAGCACATCGTCGCTAGTTTTCCCTTTGATTTATCAAAATCGATATAATATGTGGTTTTTGAAGATCCACACGATATAACCATATAGCGAGACAAAGGTTTATTACAGCGCCAAGAAAGACAAGTAGACAGGCTGAAGCGAAAAGGGATGTGATTTACTTTGATAGTGAGATCGGAGGCGAGAGGCCAGGAAGAACAGTTGTGCTTACACGCGCGCCGGCGGGCTGACCTCCTGGCAGCCTCAAGGAGGGCCGATCCAGCCTCCATGGCGCTATCGACGAGCTGATCCTTCTCCAACTCTAGAAGCCTCAAATCGAGGAGGCGCTCGAGGGAGACCTCAAGGGATACGAAGGGATCGGGGAGGGCGAGAAGCTTCTCGAGAACGTGATCTGTTGCGGCGGCGACCGGACGAGCCCTAGGAGGGCTCGCGGAGGCGGTAGGCCACACGGCGGACGGGCTCAGTCGCCGCTTGAGGACGAGGGGTTCCATCACGGCGAGGCGGCAGACGGAGTACGGGCCGGCATCCAAACTAGGTATCCGGGAGATCGTCAAAGATGTGGCGGTGAGGGCGGGAGAAGAGGGCAAGTGAGCTGTGGCGGTGAGGGCGGGAGAAGAGGAGAGGCACGAAAGGGGGGGCCGGGAGCTAGCAGTGCGAGAGGTGATGGGAGAGGCACGAAAATGGGGCACGCGGGAGAAGACGAGGTAGAGGTGCGAGCGGGAGAGGGACGAAACTGGGGCGGGAGAAGAGAAGAAGAGGCGTACGCACGAAGGAAATTACGGACTCGCCCGATAAAAAACCTGGATATAAACCCTCTAAACCCTCAACGACAACGGTCAACGACAATACTTTTTAAAAGCGTTGTCTTTGGCAAAAAAACCCGCTAAAAGACAACGTTTTCGACAATGGTTTTTTAAAAGTGTTGTGGTTGACCCAAAATCAACACTAATAGACAACGCTTTCTGAACAAACGTTGTCTTTTAGTTTTCAAAGACAACGGTTTTGACTAAAAACGTTGTAAATTGAAAAACCACAACGCTTTTGTTAAAAATCGTTGTCTTTGGGGTGTTGTCTATTAACATTTTTCTAGTAGTGATTTTCTTCTCCCTCTCCCTCTCCTCTTGCTAGCCAAAAGCTCTAAGGGTGCTAGCACACTCTAAGCTTTTGATTCCACATATTTGTCCGAGTGGATACCGTAGAGGAGACTACACGAGTAGCTCTTGAGATCCGACTCCATTGTGGACGAGCGGGATACGCGAAGGGCACGCATCGAGGGTAAAGTTCTTATCTCGTAGATCTAAGGTTTTAAGCATGTACAAGCATTTTTCTTGTTTCGCACGGATCCTTTTTGTCATGGGGCTTCGAGGTTTTCGCACGCAAAAGCGGTTTTGCGGCTCGAAAAACCCAACACAATGACCCCATGATTCATCACATGAACCATCTCCAAATCACATGTTCTAAGTGTGTGACCCAATAGGTTCTCGTAACATTGACAATGTCTTTAAAACCATTTTAGATACATAAGCAATGAGCGGCATCTAGCAATACATCATTGCTACCCAAGTGACGAGAATATTGAGATCCGACACAACCTTTCCGTGACTACTATCTTGTATGACTCAGTCCTTCTATCCTTGATATCTAGATTGATCAATGAGGCATAGACCGTGTCATCCTCTTATCAATCATGAATTTCTTGATCTCCAAGTAGACTACTCAATTAAATAATCTCAATATCTCATATTGACTTATTCGAGTATAATGATGCATTTTTTTCAGTCCTACTCTATCAAGGAATCCATAGATATCACTTCCGTCATATATATGGAAGGGATAGATCACATCTACATCACTCACATCCCTCCGCATAACTTATTGCATACCCAGTGATCGTCTTTATAGTCACCCTGTTACGGGTGACGTTTGACGAAGTCAAAGTATACAACTCATTATGTAGGGAACTGTAGTAACTTCAGGTCTAAGGATTATTCATACCAATAGTTACATGAGAATGTTTATGACACTCATATAATGATCCATGAAACATTCTCATGGTGGGTCAATTCAGTACATAGTCTCTAATATGTACCCATGTGTCAACGTGATATCACATAATCATGACTTGTGAGATTAAGTCATCAATTGACCTACATGCTAGTCTCAACGCATTAATATTATCCTTGCATATTAATGCTCGACTAGGAATAGTTAAGAGTAGTGTTCTATATATGTCTACAGACTCTCACTATCAATTCAACCAATTGATATACTGTAGACAAGAACTTACTACTCAAGGACACTATTATATTTATTCATATAGCACGGTTAAAAAATAAATATAATAAGCAAACCTTGTCTTTATTAATGAATATGATACATGTGTTCCCTAAACAATCATCTCATAATTAGCACTAACATCATCATCATCAAAGTCTTTAGAATCATCAGAATCAAGATATAATTCAGAAATATCCAAATGAGAACCAAACTCAATTAACATATCCATACAATCCAAATCATCAGGTACACCAATACTAAGAAGAGAATGATCCTCCATTGGATACTTCATAGCGTCTAAAATATTGAACTGAACCATAGTATCTCCAATCTTTCATGGAAAGTGTCCCTATATTTACATCAATCTTGGTTCTAATAGTTTTAAGGAAGGGTTTGCCCATAATAAGTGGGGCTCTATGTGTAGATAACTCACCTTCCATATCCAGAATGTAAAAATATACAGGGAATATAAGCTCTCTCACCTTAACCAAAACATCCTCTATAACTCCTGCTAGGTGAGCATGACTACAGTTGGCCAACTGAATAACAACACTTGTAGGCTGCAAAGGTCAAATACCAAGTGACCGAAAGACAGATCTTGACATGACAATGATTGAGGCACCTAGATCTAATATAGCATCCTAAAAAATGCAACTCCCAATAACACATGATACCGTGAAAACTTCTGGATCCTCACACTTCTGGGGTAGTGACTAAATGAGTGCAGATACGTTCGCCCCCATGCTAACTAACTCGTTCCCTTTCAGCTTCTTCTTGTGGACACATAGATCCTTGAAAAACTTAGCATACTTGGGAATGTATTTGATCATTGTTAACAAAGAAACATTCACCTCCAAGCTTGACTCAGAGTCTTGTTCACCAACGTACCTCCATTGGTTACACTATCATACTCCTGTCCATGGGATGCAATCCCTCATAGAAGTATTGAACAAGCAGCTGGTCACTGATATGATGTTGAGAGCAACTTGAATATAATTTCTTAAGTTTCTCCCAATAATTGTACAATGTCTCCCCCATAATTTGCTGAATGTTACAAATGCTCTTCTTGATAGTTGTAGTCCTGGAAGCTGGAAAAAACTCTCTAAGAATATTCTCTTCATATCAAGCCAACATGTAATACATCCAGGTGGAAGCAAATATAGCCAATCTTTAGTTGTTCCTGCTAATGAAAAAGAAAATGCTCGCAACTTGATATCCTTCTCTGAAATTCCATGTGGTTTCATGGTTAGAACAAACCACATGAAACTCATGTAAATGTCTGTTGAGATCTTCTCCTGATAATCCATGAAATTTAGGAAGTAAGTATATAATACCAGACTTGAGCTCAAAATCACCCTCCAACATAGGATAGCTAATGCAGGAGTACTGATAAGTAACATCAAGTGTTGCAAGCTCCTTCACGGTTCTATTGTTTTCTTCTATTTTTACTTTTAAATCTAAAGAGCTATTGTTCAAAACACCAGATGACTTCTTCTGAATCCTCCACAAAGCATGAAATGTTCTATCAATCTCAAGGTTGAGCTCAAGCAGTTTATCGCAATAAGACTTGGTTATACACCTCAATGTCAAATAACAATTAAGAATCATAATTAGCTAAATGAATAAATTAAGAAAATGAAGATACAAAAATCAAACAACAATAATATATAGTCTAAAACAAACAAACATCATTTTAGTTTCCCGACAAGGGTGCCAAAATTTTGATGGTCTGTGTTATTTTATTTAATTTATTTTATTTATCACGCACATCATTCAAAATTTATATTTTATAATTTATCAAAACTCCTAATTTACGCTAACATAGCATAGCATAAGTCCGGGTCGTCTTTCTCGTGGAATCAATGATAGAAAGTTGTATTAGACATTATGACAAGGGATGTTTATTTTATAACATTATTTAATCATAGAAAAGGGGTCATATCTAACAATAAGTAGGAAATTACAATACAAGTTTATTCTAATAAGGAGCAAACAAGAAATATTTACGCAACACTTCTAATCAGGAGACATTTAACTAACATTATTGAAATAAACAACAACTATACATTCAAACGAATATATAATTACAAAGCAGCAAAGATAAAGAATATACAATTATCATTGATCAAATACATCCATGTTCACCTTATTACCAACCAAAACATAATCCAAGAATACATTAACCCTAATTATAAACGTATCCTAAATATTCACATAATCACACTATTAACAATTCAAGGTTACAATTCAATAATGAATTTAACATAAAAATATCCAACTATACATAATTCAATAATGAACACCAACTATACATAATTCATAAATTGATCCATATCATACACCTTAATTACAAATTCATTTAAACAACAACTAAATTACAATTTCATTCCCAATTGACACATTTATAATTAAATCCAAAAATTTGACACAATATCACAATTCATTCAACTAACCACTGACAACTTAATCAAGGTTATCAAAACACATTCAATTCAATTCAACCCCATTCACACTTCTACAAATCTTAACGAACCAAATATAGGGTTTTTGTTCCATTCAAATTCACAATTCAACATCAGTTCCATTGCAAACAACACAGTTCAACATTCAATTATTAGTTCATTTGCAATTAAGCACAAAACACACTTCTACAAATCTTACCGAACCAAATATAGGGTTGTTGTTCCATTCAAATTCACAATTCAACATCAGTTCCATTGCAAACAACACAGTTCAACATTCAATTATCAGTTCATTTGCAATTAAGCTCAAAACAAGAACAAGAATAGAACAAATAGGGTTTTGATTTAACAAAACAAATGCAATGAATATTGTCTTCAATTCACAACTCAAAAATTAGGGTTACGATCTTCCCAATTGAAATCCAGAATAGAAACACTGGCTGAACCCCTATTCTACTCCAGTGAAATCACAAAGGCTATTCTGGTTGAATGATGCCAACTGGAAGCGGAATTGATCTTCGCCGGAGCTTGACCACTCCGGGGAAATCTAATCAGAGAACGTGAGATCCAATCGTCGATCATCTGCCCTAATTAGCTGCCGCAACCATGGAAAGGGATTAGAATAGAAAATCAAAAATCCTTAACTTAGATTCACTAGTGGCTCAAGGCAGTTGGAGTCGAACAGGGTAGCCTCGTGTTCGCAAACCACGTCGGCAAGGGGTAGCCCGATGCTGCTCCGGTGGATGCCAAAGGGGAGGGGAGCTCACCGAAGTTGGACCACTCCAGTAGAGTCCCAAGGTGATGCAATATAGTCAGCCACTGTTGATTATCAAAGCCCTAACCAGGTCAGCAGGCAACACTTGATCGGAGGGGGTGAAGAAGCTGCTCACTGGAGCTAGACCACTCTAACGATACTCCTGCGAGGTCATCGGGGTTCATCAACCTTCCAATGATTCCATTGGCTGCTTTGCATATGTGATCGGGAAGAAAAGGGACTCAACAGAGAAGAAATCACGAGGAAGAAATTGCGATTCTGGGAGTTGACCTAGCGCAAGCCCGAGCCACCTTCTTCAAATCGATTTTCTCTATTTACACCCCCATTGAACCGAACTGGATTTGAATCGAACCGCTGAACTGTACTATTTTTTCAAATTGGATTTTTTTTCATGGTCTTTTTGAATTGGATTTTTGACTTGATTTGAAATCCTTATAATTGGGCTTCTCCCATATGAAATTTGGCTTGATTGCAATTCTTGGATTGAACCGGATCATGATTAAACCGAACTTGATGTTTCCTCCTCGAGTTGTTATCCTCAGCCTAATTTTTTACAAAATTAAATATAATAAATTAAAAATCATGAATTATCTTAAATCAATAAGAATTAAGATGAAGATCTTAAATAAATCCAATCTAATACTAGAAACACAATTTAAGATACAAAAAAGAATCAAAACACCAAGATATAATCCTAAATTAGCATGTCTCAAATTCAATTATCAGTCACCTAAAATGTTCGATTGACTGATCCCACTATTTGATCTATTGAACTCTATTTTTCTACAAAACAGAGTTAGTACAATAAAATAATAATAATAGTCCTGCAAAATATAATTAACAAAGTATATGAGTATGCATGCTCTGATATTTTGACAATAAAAATTATCTGATCTTGACTTTAAAATCTACATTGGTCTCTTAGTCAGATCAACGCCTAGCTCAAAGGACTACACTCATCCTAAGACTAAGACACACCTCACTGTCATCTAACTAACTTGTTTCAACTTCCTCTACTTAGTGTCTTTTCAACCCACCAGAGCTTCCTCCTACTTGATGTCCGGTTCTACTATCCCATCAAGTGTGTTCTACCAGATGTCCATTTCATCAGCCCATTTGGTCTTTCTCTGCTTGGTGTCTGGTCCTCTTGATCCACTAAGACTTTTATTGTCTAGTGTCCGATCTTCCTGATCCACTAGGACTTTCCTTGTTAAGTAACCTGTACACTTAGTATCCACATCAGAATCATAATATCTAACTTTAAATCCTTTGTCAGACATTAAAGTACAAGATCGATTATCTGGTGTTGCATGCACCAATAGAGAGTGGCACCAACATTTTTACTATTGTCATTAACTTAAAAATTTTCATTTAATGTAATAGGAGTGGAGATTGGCTTGCACTAACTCATGTTGAATTTTTTTTTAGAAGATCCTCAATGTATCTTTCTTGAGATAGAAAACTTTTCTGAGTCTTTGCTTCATTTGAATTCCAAGAAAGTCATTTCAAAATCTTTCATCATTTTATTTTTGAATTCTTCCACCATAGATTTATTGATTCCAAAGTAGATGAGATCATCGACATAAAAGCATATGACCAAGAAGTCCTTTTCAACTATTTTCACATAGAGAGATGATCCACTTGCGCTTCGATTGAAGCCATTGTCGATGAAGTAATTGTTGATTTTGCTATTCCATGTTCGGGGTGTTTGTTTTAACTCATATGATACCTTTTTAAGTCGAAAGACCTTGTCTTCTTTCCCTTTAATATCAAAACCCTCAAGTTGTTCGACGTACACTTCCTCTTGAATATCTCCATTTAAGAATGTTGATTTTACATCAAGTTGGAAAATATTTACTTCCAACTCAACTGCCAAAGCTAGAGCAGTACGAATTATTTCCATCCTTGCAACTGGAGCAAATGCTTTTGTGAAGTTGATTTCTGGTTGTTGAGAATGTCTTTTTGCGATAAGTTAAACCTTATGTTTTTGAATTGAGTCATCTTCATTGTATTTAATTTTACAGACTCATTTTAGACCAATGACCTTCTTTCCTTCAAGCAAGTCAACAATCTCCCATGTTTTATTTTTCTTAATTGTGGACCATTCATCATGCATTGCTTTTATCTAACACTTCTCTTTTAATGCCTCTTCAAAAAAATTGAGGATCACAAGAGAACAATCCAAGCTCAATAGAATCATATATTTTACTTAGCAATCAAGTTTTTCTTGGGGAACTTTCCAAGTCACATTCATTAGTTGTAGGAAATTCTTGTGTAGGAACTAGATCAGTATTACGGATTTGAGATGGGCCAGGTTGAGATGATACTGAATTATCAAACTGAGGTGATCCTGAGTCTACAACTTCTTTCCCTTTCCAATTCCGAATAGCTTTCTCATCAAAGATAACATCTTGAGATATAATAAGTTTGTTTGTTGATGGATCCAACAAACAATGTGTAGGATCGAGAACACATGCTAGAGGAGGGTGAATAGCGTGTGTACATTTTTTGATAATTTTTGATTTATAATTTGAGTACGCACGGAAACAAACGATAACAAAAAGAAAAGAACAGAAAGAATAAGTAGACACTTTATTTTTTCTTGGTTCACAGTCCAAGGCTGCTACTCCAAGGCCCACGGTCCTTGACCGTTTACTGCGGGCAATCCACTAAGTAATTTGCCCCTTACGGCAGCAAGTTTAATGAGTACAAAAACCTTTCAAAAATTTGGTACAATTAAAAGTATTGAATTAACTACTGTGTTACCGAATGTTAAGCTGAATTTCTCCCAAAATGTCAAACTTGGTGAAACGGCGTCTTCCGGGATGAACTAGATCTTGTAGGGCGCCGACGTCGAGAAAGATCGCACGAGAGAGTCAAAAGAATGGAGCGTTTTTAGATGATTCTGGTTGCTGCTCACGCACTGCTTATATACTACACCTGAGTCGACTCAACTATGTATCTGGGTCGACTCCAGTCGACGTGGCCGATAACTGTTCCTTCCCGCTCGTTATCCGCTGCCTGAGTCGACTCAGGTCGTCAGCTGAGTCGACTCCAGTCCGATGTGGAGTCTGTTAGGATCGGTTGGTTCGCTAGAGGGGGGTGAATAGCATTTTTTGAATCTTCTTCGATTGTTTCTCTGCAAGAGTGTTAACGGAAGCAAAATATAATAGAGAAAATAATAGATCAACGCTAACCCGGTTTGTTTACTTGGTATCCACCTCCGCAGAGGTGACTAATCCAAGGATCCACACGCACGCACACACCCGCTGCACTATGAATCGTCTGTTGGCGTTCTGGATCTCCGTTCTGCGATCCGGATTCTATCCGCTCCGAAGAGCATAGAACCCCACAGAACAAAAAATTTATCTCGCCTTGGATCAATTGACAAAGTCTACAAAAAGACTAGATCAATTGATCCTTCAGGATCGCCGATTCCTAAATTATTATCTACGGTATACTAAATTAATTCTAGTAAATTAAAACTGTGGAATATATAAAATTTACCAGAACCTGCAGTCGACCTCGCTGCCTTCCGCTGTATTCCTTTCTTCTTCCTGGACGTTGGGTGGACAACGAACCTCCAGAAGCAAAGGATCTGCAACCTCTGATGAAGAAGCCTTGGATCGCCTTTTCTCCTTCTC
>NW_027430187.1:0-1744 GCF_044706935.1 Curcuma longa | reverse complement strand
TGATCAATCCGAGGCCGCGCGGTGACGAGGGGTTCTCTTGAAGACCGCGGAGTACATTCACATCACCAGCGATTCCATCAGAGCAAGAGGGAGGGAGGAAATTCCAGTTTGCAGCTGAACATCATCGGGCCAGGCTCTGAGCAGCGCCGGAGAGGGTTTCTTCGGGCTGTTTCTAAGGTTTCGGCTGCGAGGAAACCACACCAGTGACCGTATTCGAGCTTCCAAGGGGATTGTCGAAGCCACATTGCTGGATTAGATCGTTTGTTGACGCCAAATGAAGGAAACAAGGAAGAAGAAGGCTGGGATGTTCTGATTTTTGCTATTTCTGTTGCTGTTTCTGAATTTTAACTGTTACATTGGTTTCATTCTCAAATTCTAGATACTTAGTTGATCTTTAGTTACTGTAGGCTGTCATAATTTGTTCAAGGTGTTTCCTAAGCTTGTTTTTAAACTTCCTTGCGCTGAATTGCTTGCACTGAAATTGAATTTCAGGTTCTGAAACCCAGGTTTTGTTTCGGCAGGTTTTGTTTCTGCCAACTATTCCGTGCCATCTTGGACTTAAAGTATCAGTTTGTTAGGGTGGGTTAAATTGAGTAGGGATTTCATTGTTATCGAGTTGGAAGTGGATAGTTAAATTGCATCATGGCTTTGATTTTTGCAAACTAGATTAGTTTCATCAAATTCAACTTCTAGTCTTAGTTTAGCTTTGAATTCCATTGCATTGCTAGATTAGGTGTTGTTTCAACTTGATTTCAATTGCATGTCATCACTTTATTTCATTTCATTTTCATTCGCATTTCATTTCAAAAACCTCAAAAACCCCATCATGCTTAGGTTAGATTGATATTTAGGTTTGTTTGTTTGTTTCCATTGCATTTCTTTACGTCCTTACGTTCTTCATTCGCATTTAATTTTGAAAATCCCAAAAACCACAATTTAATAGAAAACCCCAAAAATACGACTCGAAAGCTCAATTTAAACAACTTTTCTACTAACCTTGGAAAAACACGACTCGAGGCCCCTATACTTCCTTTTTCGGTATTTATGACCAAGAGGCCTTTCAAGGCTAAGGGGTATAGAGCCAAAGATGTGTTAGAACTGGTTCACTCTGATTTGTGTGGTCCTATGACTATCCAGGCAAGAGGTGGTTTCGAATACTTCGTCTCTTTTATAGACGACTATTCGAGATATGGATACATTTACCTGATGCGCCGCAAGTCTGAGTGCTTTGATAAATTCAAAGAGTACAAGGCTGATGTGGAGAAACATCATGGTAAAAGTATCAAGACACTACGGTCTGATCGTGGTGGTGAGTACCTCTTAGGAGAGTTTAGGAATTACTTATCAGAGGCTGGGATTCAATCCCAATTGTCCGCACCTGGTACACCCCAACAGAACGGTGTGGCGGAACGAAGGAATAGGACTCTTATGGAAATGGTTAGGTCAATGATGAGTTATTCAGAGTTACCAAATTCGTTCTGGGGGTATGCTCTGGAAACAGCCGCATATATTCTGAACTTGGTACCTTCTAAGTCAGTACCTTCTACTCCCACAGAATTGTGGACTGGGCGTAAACCTAGTCTAAGACACATTCGGATTTGGGGGAGTCCAGCACATGTGCTGAAGGGAGAAGCTGATAAGTTGGAATCACGTACAGTTTCTGTTTGTGGGTTATCCTAAAGGAACAAAAGGTGGTTTGTTTTATAGTCCTAAAGATCAGAAGGTCATCGTTAGCACCAATGCC
>NW_027430186.1:0-2457 GCF_044706935.1 Curcuma longa | reverse complement strand
TCGACTTAGTCCCTTCGTAATATTGGATTGCAAGGGTGCAAACATAGGCCCAAAGTGGACAATATCATGCCATTGTGGAGATGCTTTAGACATCCATCGGGGACCAACAAGTGGTATCAGAGCGAGACCGCTCTTCACCGGACTAACCGCCGGATAGAGCCATGATCCAGATCTAACCATGTGGGTTGAACCCTTGGGAAAAAACAAAGGAAGTAGGGGAGGCCTGTGATCCGATGAGAGGACCACAGACACGCAGGAGTCCATGAGTTGTGACATGGGCAGGAACCTATGTAGGTCAGATGGACCGAGGGGCAGGGAGTCCTGGTCGAGCTGGGCAAGAAGTCCTAGTAGGCCGGGTGGACCGAGTGGAGGGAGCTGGTTGCGGCTGGGCCGGAAATCCATGAGTAGGTCATGGGCGAGCCGGACCGGTGAGAAAGTCCGGTAGGCGGAGCTTTCCGTTTGAGGGGGGCCTGTGGTCCTTTGTTTGAGGGGGATTGTTGGGTTGCAAGGGTGCAAACCTAGTCCCACATCTATTCTAAAACACATGGAAAAGATCATGAGTTTTAAAGGATGAAAGATATCTCCATTGGTATGAGGCCTTTTGGGGAGAGACCAAAGAACAAAGCCATGAGGGTTTAGGCCCAAAGTGGACAATATCATACCATTGTGGAGATGCAGACATCCTTGGGGACCTACACGTAAGAGGATTCGCCAAATTATCTTTGGACTTAACATAGTCATTTGCAATTATTTCATTCGAGATCAACTGCCTAATGGTATTGTGTCTACAACGTCTATATGTCGTGACTTACCATTATACATACTACTGTGTGTGCCCTTCCAATCGCCGATTGACTATCATAGTGTATAAGTACAACGAGCATAGGTTTCGTCCAGCTCGGAATATATTCTAAGAAATTTCATAGTCATTTAGCTTCTTTAGCTGTTTTGTCTAGTGCTATAAACTTGGATTCCATAATTGACTGAGAAATGCATGTCTGCTTAGTGGATTTTCAAGATACCGCTCCTCCACCGATCGTGAATATATATCCACTAGTGGATTTAGAATCTTTTGTATTTGATATCCGATTAGCATCACAATATCCCTCTAAGATAGTGGGATATCTTCCGTAGTGTAATCCGTAATTCATAGTATATTTCAAATATCTAAGAACTTGCATTAATGCTTTTCAATGGGTGTCATTTGGATTACTCGTAAAACAATTTAGCTTGTTGACCGTGCAAACAATATCCGGACGTTTGTAGTTTGTGAGATACATCAAGTATTCCAATTGTGATATGGTTTCACCTCGCTAAGTGTTGACTTAGATCCGTAGGTATTTTCACGATAGAGAGATCGTACGTATTGAACTTTTTCAATACCAACTCTACATAGTGGGATTGTGTTAGAACTATCCCATCAGATGTCCTGAGAATTTTAATTCCCAATATAACATCTGCTCGACCCATATCTTTCATATCAAAATTTTTGGTTAATATTTTCTTTGTACTCATGATTATTTCATGATTACTGTCCATTATAAGCATGTCATATACGTATAGATAGACGATTATATGACCTTCAGATGTATTTTTGACATTAATGCATTTGTCATATTGATTTATTTTGAATTCGTTTGACAGCATTATTTTATCAAATTTTTTGTGCCATTGTTTGGGCACTTGTTTAAGTCCGTATAATGACTTAACAAGTCAGCACACTTTTTCTTCTTTTCCTAGAGCTACAAATCCCTCGGGTTGTTCTATATAGATTTCTCTTCCAACTCATCATTTAAGAACGCAGGCTTAACATCCATTTGATGTATTTCAAGGTCATACAGTACTGCGATGGCTATCAGCATTCTTATGGACGTAATCTTTGTCACCGATGAGTAAGTATCGAAGTAGTCAAGGCCTTCCTTTTGCTTAAACCCTTTGGCTACTAGTCTGGCCTTATACTTGTCAATCGATCCATCAACTTTATATTTACATTTTAGTTTCCACTTACAACCTAATGGTTTATTACCAGAAGGAAGATTCACTAATTCTCAAGTATGGTTATTCATGATGGACTCTATTTCATTATTGACAGCTTCTTTCTACAATGGTGCGTCGGGACTAGAAAGAGCTTCGCTTAATGTTCTTGGATTCATTTTTCAACATAAAAGTCATGAAATCTGGCCCAAATGATTTCTCAACTCTAGCCCATTTGCTACGATGTTACTCTTTACTTTGATCGTCAATAGTCCTTTTACGACAACAAAGTTCAAAAATGTCATTTTCGTTAGAACTTCCGTTGCTATTACTTTGAATGTTTTCCTTCTTATTTGGGAATACGTTTTCAAATAATATCACATTCCGAGATTCTATAGTTGTTCCTACATGAATATCAAGAATGTCTGACTTGTGAACTATGAAACGATATGTTGGGATCGGTGCGTTCGCTAGAGGGGGGTG
>NW_027430185.1:0-3907 GCF_044706935.1 Curcuma longa | reverse complement strand
TAAATATCTAAATTAAAAAAACTAATATTTAAATGTCTGATCCTCCATGCTTAGATGCAGTAAATTATTCATGAGATAAACTTATTAAAAATAATTAATTTAAAAATTAATTTTTGATTATATATAAATTATATTTTAAATTTATTTGATAGATAAATTAGAAAAAAAAATCATCTTTAAAAATTAACTTTTGAATATATATATAAATCATACTTTAAATTTATTTGATAAATAAATCATCTGCCTTTGCAATTGATGATTAAAAAATTATGAACCTTAATTTTAATCGTGGAAGTTAATTATAATTCATGATTTGAAACTAGCTGTTATAATTCAAATTACAATTCACTATGGTTACAATTATTATTTATATCTTAATAGTTTCAAAAATTATAAATTTTGAAGAAAATAATTATAAAAAAAAGGGTTCCGTGATATGTGATTGTTCCATTCCAAGTTATTCCAACTTTAAACAAGTCCAAGACAAGCGATATTTAACTTGTTCATAAAGGGAATTGCTTGATTATGACATAAATTCTTAATTAGTATATTACAAAGCATTAAATAAAATAAACTATAGTAAAAGATGAAATCTGTCGCTTCAACAGTCATACATGATCTGTTCCACGATCATCTATGAGGTGGTAAATTAAAAAGTTACAATTGGTTACTACGGAAAAAGACATTGCCTCAGTTTCGTCAAAATTAGATTTTTATTCACTACAGTAAATCTGTCTCACAGTAACCAACTCAATCATATTCCAAAAACTTAAGTAGAATAAACACTTATGGACAAAGTTGTGAGGTTCATAATTTAAGTGTTTGCTATGTGATGTTAAGGTCCTATCTTTGCTATGTTGGATCATTTCTTTGTGTTTGTTCGACGACATCACATGAAGAGTTTTAAAATATAACAGAGAATATTAAATCACAAATAAATTTTTAATATTGCATTCTACCAAAGGGTTATCCAACTTCTAAGACTTACTAAAGGGCATATTAAATTTTACTTTTTATCAAAAGGTGCATTTTAAAAAAAAAATACTCTTTTCATCTATTTCAATCTTAAATTAAAATTAAAAACAAAATCTTATTTAACAAAATCAAGATTAAGAAATAAAATTTTAATTATTTCGTCAAGACTTTCATATAAAAGTCATTAATGACATTGAAAATTTTAAATTTATGTTAAATTAATATATCTTCTGAATAATCTCCTTAATTTATTTATAATTTAAAAAAAATAAACTTTTAAAATAATGAATTTTGATAAAAAAAATCATTGATGACCTTAAATAACTTATTTTTTTAAATTTATATCATCAATAAATTTTAACGATGATCGATCCTCTAAATTTATTTCTATTTTTATTTTAAATTTTAAAGTTTTAATATAAAATATAAAATATAAAACAATATAATAAAAAGTAAAAAAATCTAATAATAATAATTTAGTTTTCTATTTTTTTTAATATCTAATATGAAGATAATAAGGAAGTGCGGAACATAATTAATAAAAGAAAAAATAATAAAAAAATTTAGTTATCTGATTTTTATATAAAAGTTATAGATGCCTTTAAAATTTTAATATTCATGTTAAATTAATATTGTTCACTCCAAATAATCTCTTTAATTTATGTTCATTTTAAATTTTTTTGAGTTTTTAAGTCCATTAATAAGTTGATCAAAATTTATTGATAACGAGCTGAATTTTATTCTAAATTATATTTTTTTAAATTTATTTATATTTTTATTTAGAGCCTTAATAAAAAGATAGAAAATACAAAAGAACATTAATAAAAGTAAAATAAAAATAAAAGTTATTTTTTCTTTTTTTATTTTTCTATTTTGTAATAGCCAATTCCAAGAGGGAAAAAAGAAAAATAAATTTAAAAGAAAAATAAAAACTAAAAAACTATTTAAAAAATTATCTTGGAACTATTTTATTTAAAGATTCCTTTCACTATCTTATCAGACTCAAAAACTATTAACTTATGACATCTATTAATTTGAAGAAACTATTTAAAAAAATATAGTTTTTCTTTTACTTTTAGCATGATATTATATCTAGAGATAAATACCTCTAATATACTCTAAGACCATGTCAATAACTTCCTTATACCTTCATGATATTGTTCATGCTAAAGTTTTAGAATTCTGAAAGTATTTAAATCATCAATGAATTTTAACCAAACAGACCTAAACAAGTCGAATTTAATTCAAATCAAATCTAATATGTTTCTTCCCCTCCTTGAGTATCTTCATGGTCCAAAACATCTTTTATCAATTTAGAGAAACTATTCAAAAAAAAATTATCTTCTTTACTTTTCACATAATATCATATCTAGATGTAGATACCTCTAATTTACTTTAGGACAACACTAATAGTATCCTTGTACTCTCATAATTTTATCCATGCTAAACATTCAAGATTTCAAAAGTATTTAAGTCATTAATAAATTTTGATCAAAACTTATTGATAAATCTAAATAAGTCAGATTCAATCCAAATCTTATCTAAAAGGTTCTTTTTACTCTCCTAAATCTCATCATATCTAAAAACTCTATTACCTCTATCAATTTAAAAAAATTATTTTTAAAAATTAACCTTCTTTACTTTTGATAATATTATATTTGGACCTAGATACCTCTAATTTACTTCAGAACAACACCAATAACATCCTTACACTCTTTTAATCTTGTTCATGCTAAAATTTTAGAATTTAAAAATATTTAAACCATCATTAAATTTTAATCAAACTCATTGATAAAGATTAAAAGCAAAGAGAATTTTTAAATTTTTTCTAAACCAATAAGAGTCCTGAGTTAAAAGTTTTGGGACATGGTGAAACTAAGAGAGTGGAAAGAACTTACTGGATAAGATTTTGACTAAATTTTACTTATTTGAGTCTATTAATGATTTTAATTAAAACTCATTAATCACTTAAAAGTTTTTTAAATTTTTAAAACTTTAGCATGGACGAAATTAAGAGATTACAAAGAAGTTATTGGTGTATTCTAAAATAAATCAAATGTGTCTAGATGTAAATATAACATTATAATAAAATTAAAAAAGATTAAATTTTTTTAATAATTTCTTTAAAGTGATAGAGGTAGTCAATAGTTTTGGACATGATGAGATTTAGGAGAGTAAAAGGAACATATTAGATAAGGTTTGGACTAAATCTGACGTATCTCTTAAGTCAATCGAGGAGTTTTAATCAAAATTTATTGATGACTTTTAAAATTTTAGCATAGACAAAATTAGGAAAGCACGAGAAAGTTATTAATGTTATCCTAGAATAAATCAAAAATGTTTAAATCTAGATATGATATTATGCCAAAAGTAAAATTTTTTTGAACAATTTCTTCAAATAGTGGGGTATAAGTTAAGAGTTTGAAGGCATAGTAAACTAAAAGGAGCGAAAAAATATATTGGATCAATCTCTTAATATTCTATCTTTTTTCAATAAAAGATGAAATTTGTTATCCCAGTGGTCTTACACGGTCGATCCTACGACCATCTATAAAGAGATAAATCGAAATCCATTAGAGTTGCTTTGATCAAAGCAATACTAAGGTGGGATTGTTTTACCCTCAAAGCAATTCCAAGGTGGAGCTAGTTTGAGTAAAGTAGCTCAAAGATATTTTTTTGTTTTTAGTTTTTATTTTCCATTTTTCATTTTGTTTTACTTGCTTTTTTTCCCTTGTAATTATCTATTAAAAAGATAAAAAAGTAAAAAATATATTTTATTTTATTTTTACTTTTATTGATGTTCTTTTTGTAATTTTTTATTAAGGTTTCAAAATTTAAAATAAAATAAATTTAGGGGATCATTATAAACGTAAATTTAGAATAAAATTTAACTCATTAATAGACTTTAAAAACTCAATTTAAAAATATATAT
>NW_027430184.1:0-1123 GCF_044706935.1 Curcuma longa | reverse complement strand
CTGTTAGGATCGGTTGGTTCACTAGAGGGGGGTGAATCGATTTTTCTTGATCTTTCTCTACACAGAGATTAGCGGAAGCAAAAATATAAAAGAGAAAATAAGAGATCAACGCTAACCCGGTTTGTTTACTTGGTATCCACCTCCGCAGAGGTGACTAATCCAAGGATCCACACGCACGCACACACCCGATGCACTATGAATCTTCTCCTTCTCGAAAACCTCGAAGGCGGAGAAACCTTTACAACTCTTTTGATCTCCTCAAAATGATATGAAAGAATGTCCAGGAGGAGAGGAATAAAGCAGAGAATAGAGAACAAACACGTTCTCAAAAGAAGCAAAAAGAGACAGAAGAATAGCGAAGATGATGATGTTCTCGTGCAGGCTTCTTTTATAACTCTATAACATCAGTCGACTGCTAGCCGGGCCAGTCGACTGATGCCTTCAATCGGCAACAAAATCCGCATTAAAGTGCATTAAATACTTGCCAATTTTCTGCAACGTTCAAATACAGTCGACTGTTCCAAGACCAGTCGACTAGCAACAGTCGACTTACCATAACACCAGTCGACTGCCCAGTCGACTCCTATCTTCCTCTGGCTCGATTGATTTTTCTGTGTGCGTCTGATTTATGAGCAGTTGACTGCTGGCAGGGCCAGTCGACTGGGTGAAGCTGAAAAATCATATTTCAGCTTCTCTTGACCTAGACCTCGGCCTTCAAACATCTCCCACAGCCTCATGCCTTCCCTGCACTAGCTTGAGATGCTTCCATCAGCTTCGTCATGTCAAGTCCTTGCCAAGACTACCCACTTGGACTTTTCCTTGTCAAGACTACCCACTTGGACTTTCTTTTGCCAAGACTTCCCACTTGGACTTTTCTTTGCCAAGACTTCCCACTTGGACTTTTCCTTGCCAAGACTATCCACTTGGATTTTCCTTTGCCAAGACTACCCACTTGGACTTTTCTTTGCAAGACTACCACTTGGACTTTTCTTTGCCAAGACTACGCTTGGACTTTCCTGCAAACTTGCATCACACATGTTAGATCACAAGTATTGCCTAACTTCAAACATAGTTTAGCCAAACATTGAAACTCAATGCACTTGGGGCAAAGATTGCACCAACA
>NW_027430183.1:0-3606 GCF_044706935.1 Curcuma longa | reverse complement strand
TAGTGACTCGAGGATGGGCTATGATCCGAATACCTCATCTAATCATGATGTATGCCCTAGAGCAGCATCTTGATATCGACATTGCCCTCCATATTTATCGATCCATTCTCTACCACTCTGATTTCATAAATGGCAAGATCTATATGCCTTTCAGTCACATCATCATTCAATTTTTAGCATTCCAGGGTGTTGATATCACGGTAGGATCCATATGGTAATTATCAAAAGACTATGATCAACTTGGTCCTCGTCACTTAAATCTAGCAAGGATTGTCTATTCCAATGGTGCTATGACTTGGATTCAAAAACCTGCTCAAGTGAATATTTCTTCTGATTCTGAGGAGGACAAGGATGCAAGTGATGATGAAAGGCTTACCCGTCTAGAGAATATGGTTTCTGATGTTGACGGGTCGAGTCAAAGTCTGTCTTGCAGAGATCCGTGTTCTTTGTCAAGAAGTTCGGGCTGCCACACAAAGACAGCAGGATGCTTTTGTACAGCAGCAGCTCATATGTGACATGGTGCAGAAAATGCATATGCATTTTCAATCTCCTCCTCGGCCTCCTCCACCTAGTGATGATGACATGTAGCTATGAGACTTATTTGAAATGGTTGTATAAATAACTACGGATGTGCTTAAGGATGCTTAGGATGTCTTGTTTGACTGTTGAATATTTTGAATCAATGTTGATGCTTTTTTCAAATTTATAGGGTTTTATAGCTTTTTCTTTAGGTTATATGTGTATGATTATTTTGTCTTGCATGGAAAAAGGGGGAGCATTTACACTGAAAAAGAAACTATTACATGGATAAAGGGGGAGTTTTAGATTGAAAATGGAATTTTAAATCTATTGCATTTAGGGGGAGTATCTTAGGTTAAAATAATTCTCTAAGATAAAACAAATTAGCAAATATCAAGGAATTAAGATCTCATGACATTTCTTATAGGATATCACACATCCTAGACCCCTTAATGAGTGAACTTGTCTATTCATTTACATTGATGATACTTAGTTCATTAGAAACTTAAAGTTTTAAGTTTTTGATACATGGTATCAAAATGACTTTTTAATGATGCAAAATTTATGAAACCAATTTTCTCTCACAACAAATGAGTTAAGATATTACATTGTCAAGTTTCATAATTTTTTGACGAAAATTGAATTAGTTATGAATTTCTGAAGTTGGTACTGAAAATCAGATTATCACACATCAGTCGACTGATTTACTCTATTCTTTGTTCACAAGATATGCTCAAACTTATAATTGTTATTTTTGGTGCTTGAACAAAAGAGAGGTAAGGATTAAGGGGGAGATGGGGACAGAACAATTATCATGAAAATTGCTCTTTCTTGAAAATTTATTTAGTTATTCATATTTACTCTGATAATTATTATTGTTTTTTGCTGTATGTCAAAAAGGGGGAGAATGAAATGGTAAAGTTAGGCTTTCACGATTTTTCATGGTTATTCATTCATGCTTAGCATTTATGTTGCTCATTAATGCTTGATTAACTTTGATTAGAGCATGATTATTCAAAGTACTTATTGTGATATTATACATGTTGTATTAAAGACCTAACTTAAATGATTTTTGTCAAACATAAAAAAGGGGAGATTGTTGGGGTAATTTTGCCCCAAGCGATTTGGATTTTAATGTTTGGCTGAATCAGTTTAAGTTAGGCAATGTTTGTGATCTAACATGTGTGACTTGAGTTTACAGAAAAGTCCAGGAATGGAGTCTTGGCATTTGGTGAAGTCTCGGAGGCGCGACCTCTTGGCAAAGGACGAAGTCCCAGAGGCGAGGCCTCTTGGCAAGAGAAGTCTTAGCACGACAAAGTCGAGGGAAACGTGTCAAGCAAGTGCAAGGGAGTGCATGAGGCATGTGGAAGGCATTTGAAGACTTGTGTCAAGGCTAAGGGATGAAGAAGAAGCTGAAAAAGGGAGTTTTCAGCTTGGTCAGTCGACTGGCCCTGCCAGCAGTCGACTGGGGTTGATCCGAAGAACACACAGCCAAGTTCAGAAGTATCAGTCGACTGAAGATTGAATTCTAGTCGACTGGCGTCAAACAGAAAGATCTGTCGAATGAGCAGGTCGATTGGTCGAGTGAACAGTCGACTGGTAGACTACCGTTGGGCGACAGCTGGTAAATTAAATGCGTATTAAAGAGACGTTGAAGCCCATCGGTCGACTGGCCCTAGGAGCAGTCGACTAGTGCACTGAATTTTATAAAAAGAGCAGTCAACGTCGCAGAGAAATATATCTGATTCTTTTATCTTCTTGAAAGCTCTTTTACATTGTTGAAACCTTTTCTCTTCCTCCTAAACTTCACTACAAATCTTGTACAAGGAAGAAACTTTGTTATGAAGGTTTCTCCGCCTTCGAAGCATGCTTCGAGAAGGAGGTTGTTTCATAGTGGAATCGTCGGCTGCGTGTGTGGATCCTTGGATTAGTCACCTCGTTGAGGTGGATACCAAGTAAATTGAACCGAGTTAGCGTTTGTTCTTTGTGATTTATTATTATTACTTTGCTTCCGCTAACAATCTCGTAGAGAAAGATCAAAAAATGCTATTCACCCCCCTCTAGCGAACGCCTCGATCCCAACACAAGGGATCGTGCCTCAAGAGAACGGTCGTGCCCCTCAAATAGAAGCTCAACAAGTTCAGGTCGTGCCTCACAGGCACGGTCGTGCCCTCCTCCTGCAGCAGCCAACACATAGCTGTGTCTCCCAAACACGGCCATGTCTCCTCCATAGTGCCACGCTAAGGCATGGTCGTGCCTCCCAGGCACGGCCTTGTCTCCCAACAGAGGAGTGTCTGCCCATGGCCGTGCCTCACAAGCACGGTCGTGCCTCGTGCTCAGAACAACAACTTTGGTTGGCCGTGCTTCACAGGCACGGTCGTGCCTCCACTACAGTAGGGCGGCCACACATGGCCGTGTCTCCCAAACACGATCGTGTGACGGGGGCGTGCCTGGCCGATTCTAGGGTCATTTCGTGGAGGCCTATAAATAGCCCCCTCTTAAGTGCCCTAAGGAGGGGGAGAGACTTTGGAGAGCAAAAGGAGTGTTCTAGAGCCACCGACGCCGCAATCTGGAGCAAGAATCGACGATCCGTTCATCCGTCCGGACTCTTCATCACCTCCATCCACTATTGACGCAGGAGTTGCAATCCAGAGAAGAAGACAACTCTTGATAAGTTTTATTCCTTGATTTCTCTTGGATAAAATGTATTCTTTTGTAATACCCATAATTTTTCCTTCAATAATTCCTTGATATTAATGAATGATGGCTTAGAGAAAATTTAGTAGAAATACTAAATGGGCCTTGATGTTAAATAGGCTTCTACCTTTGATGGGACATTAGTAGGATTTTTCCTAATGAGCTCTATGGTTTAATGTTTTTCATAATGGGCTTCTCTCTGATATGGGCTGGCTAATGACAAAAAGAAATGAAATTGGGCCTTAAGTAATGGATAAGTTAAATGGGCTTATCTCATGTGGGCTTTGCCTAAAATAAAAAGAAAAAGAATGGAGGAGCCAACTCTTGATAAGTTTTATTCCTTGATTTCTCTTGGATAAAATGTATTCTTTTGTAATACCCACAATTTTT
>NW_027430182.1:0-1468 GCF_044706935.1 Curcuma longa | reverse complement strand
AGACTTTGGAGAGACCAAGGAACGTTCTAGAGCCACCGATGCCTCATTACGGAGCAAGATTCGACGTTCCGTTCATTTATCCGGACACTCCATCACCTCCATTCATCATTTTCACAGAGATTGCAAGCCGGAGAAGAAGAGATCATCGATAAGTTCTTTTCATTATTTTCTTTTTGGATTCTAGGGATAGAATGTGTTATTTACAATCTTCTTCGTGTTGCAACCTCTCCGCTATGGAGTAGTCCTCTAGATTCTAAGATGTAGGAGGAATCGAGGTTAATGGTTGATTGTAATTGTGGATTTGTTAATTACCATGTTCTATGATATGAATGTACAATTTGCTTCATGGATTTGTGTCTTATTCTTATTTGATGATATGCTTGTGAATGGGTATTGAATCTATAAGGATAGGGATGATTTATGATTTTGAGGATTCTTAAGATCGTATGACCGGGACGTCTCGTGACATGAGGAAAGCATTTAACCGAATCTTCCGAAGAATTTCTTAGGCTATGATGAATCTGTTAGAATTAGCCCTTAGTGTCAATTTGGATTGAGTTAGACTCGAGTTGGACACAAGTCAACTCAGATTGTGTGAGACTCAAGTTGGACTCAAGTCACACAAGCCAATTCAAATTTATCAAGCGATTATCATGCATGAGATGCATGATCTTCCTTAAAAGAAGAAAAAGATTATCATGCATGAGATGCATGATCTTCATTAAGAGGAGAAAGATCTTCATGCATGAGATGCATGGGAGTTAATAAAATATTAATTCCTTAGATCACTAAAAGCCAAAACCCTTCATATCCCATGGTAGGATATAAAAAAGGGTGAGAGGCTCTTGATGAAGGGTTGTTGGATATCTTCTGCTCTCTCTCTTCCTCTTCTCTTCTACCACCTTGGTCGAACCCTACCTTGTGGCTAGAATCACAGTTTGGTTCTTCTCCATCTCAGTGTTCGTGTGGATACCGTGGGAGGCGCGAGAGCATGGCGATTTGTTGTAAGATCCATGAACCTTTGAAAACAAGAGTTGTTGTCGGGATTGCGAAGGGCTCGCATCAAAGGTAACCTCTATTTAGCAGGTAGAATCCTCAAACGAGTATATTTTTCACATGGATCTTCTGGAGGGATCCTATTTTCCGCTGCGTTATATGCGGTTTAATCAGTTTTTCACGCATATAAGTCCCTACAGAATCTTTATTAGGGATAACTAATGGTTACTTATTGTTGGGGAGAGATCTTTAAACGAATACTCAATGACAGAAGGTAGGACATCTAGTAGTATGCTAGGGTGCCCGAGTGACAGCGGGAAAGCCATAACTAGGTTATCTAGAGTCATCTCAAACCAACAATAGTAACACTAGAACACCATTGATTTATTCCGAGGAAACCTGACGAGGTCTAATTGAATATTTTGGTTAGAATCGTTATAATTGTGCATTTATTGAGGAATGATAGAGGATC